>NW_018020640.1:234681-292034 GCF_002006095.1 Pseudomyrmex gracilis
GGCCGCGGCCGCCTGCACCTGCGCGGCTTGTGCCTGTGCGGCAACTAACTGCGAGGCGGCCGCCGCGACCGGCAACGGCGGTTGCGGCGCCAATCGCACTCCCAAAGCGCCGAGTACCACCCGCTTACCGAGCGCGAGCGCGCCCGGTTGCACCGCCTCCTTGGGCTGCGCCTTCTTACACTCGACCTTTTTGTTCTTTATCGTGTGGAAATGGATCTCGCACACGCGGTCCACCACATCCTCGTTCTCGAACGTAACAAAACCGAAGCCTCGATGACGTTTTGTCTGCTGATCCATCAGCATTACAGTCTCCTCCACCTTCCCGAACTGATTGAAGTAAGCCTTGACCTCGTCGCTGCTCGTGTCCTGACTGACACCACCCACGAAGATCTTCTTGGTTCGATTAGTCTGTTTCGCGCGATTCTTTGGCGTCGCGTGCTTCGGATCGATCTTCTTGCCATCCAAGGTGTGCAAGGAGCATTTGAGGACTTTGTCGACACTACCGGGCTCGGCAAACGTGATGAAGCCGAAACCGCGGCTACGCTGTAACCGAACAAGCCGAGAAACCGGCACGATGCACATGGTCCGTCTTATATATTACGTTCCTTCCTCTTTTATTTATTTATTTATTTTTTTTTCGCGAACTGTCTGTTTCTTTCGCTCTCGCGACATCGAACGCTCTGAGAGACATTGTGATTCATGGAAACCCGTGCATTTTTTTTACACTTCGCTATTCTTATTATCGCAAGATACTGATGATCTGAAAGACGAGTTTTCATGACCAAATGGAAAATTTCTCATAATCCAAACATATGAGAACAAATTGAATTTTATAGTCACATCTTCTTATATACAATATGTATATCGTGTAAAATATTTATTATCAAAACGCGGTCGGTCACAAAAACTAATCCCTTCGCCTCTTCCTAAAGCCGGCTCCGATCCGATATATAAGAAACACGCTCCTGATTACTTGCAAAAAGATTTATATCCTGATTCTTTGACTCTTGTCGCCGGTGGTCCCGTAACGGTTTTTTTTTTTTTTTTGTTTGTTATGAACGGTTAACTAGTGCTACCAAACTACCATTTGCATGCAAAATTGTCCAAGCCAATGTTTAAGACAAACATTCTAATGTTACGTGAAACAAAGACTGCGATAAAGACTCAAATCCATTACGAACGTTAAGGAGCTACTGATATATATATACATACATATATATATATATATATATATGTATATATATATATATATATATAATATGTATAATAAATGTATTACATTTCCGTCCCACCCTCTCGTTCGCGAATATCTCTCTGCTATTTCACCCGCGCAACATTCGAAACATTTTGCGCCTGCAAAATCCGACAAAAACAAAAAAATAAAAAAGAACAAACGACTGCTGCCTCTCCCATCTTCTTTTGATTAATGCGATTATAATATCTATATAATACAATCTACTTTTCTCTTATAATATAATATACTTTATATCAGCAATTAATTACACCGATTAGTACAACTTCTCATATCTACTACGAAAATCTACTACGTATAATAGTTTCGTGCAGAAGTGGAAGGAGAGATTGCTTTGGTACATCGAATCCTGTCGAGGTGAAATTTAGTTTTTTTTTTTTTTTTTCACGCGGTATTTTCTTACTTATCGCGGACCGACTCTCCCGCGACTCGGGGCGAGTGTCGGGATGAGTCGGAGAAATTTGTTACGACAAAAATTATCTGACGCGATGTTAAACGCGATTTGGAAACGCGTGGGCCACGCTGTTGTTTCTACGAGGCTGTTCGCGTCGTCGGTTCGAACAATTTACAATTAATTCTCGAATATTTCTTTGTCAGTTATAATAACGAATGCCAAACTAGTTTAGACATTTAAACAAAACAACATCACAGAAGAAAATATTAAATAATTGCTTGCATCTCGTCAACATTAATGTAATATCGTCAGACTTCTATTCACACAAAAAATACACTTCGACCGAAGAGAAATCCGGACGGATTAATTTTAAACAGTAATTAACCGGCAAGTCTGTCAAAGACGACAAACACAGCCTCGTACAACAAATTAAATACAACCGTAATCGACCGGGCGAAAAAAAAAAAAAAAAAAAAAAAAAGACGAGATATATATACTCAAGAAAGTGGTGGACCGACCTGCGTAACCGGATCTTTCATAATGAGAACGTCGGTGACGGTGCCGAACATGCTGAAGTATTCTCGCAATTTTTCGCTGCTTGTCTGCCAGGACAGACCGCCCACGAAGAGTTTGCCTGGTGCCGGGTCGCCGCCGTTCGGCGTACTTCTGCCGGAGCTTCCTGAATGGCTACCGTTTATCGGCACCAGCGCGTTGTGAAAATCGTGCTCGATCGCGCCGTTTGTCGCCTCCATACCGGCGCTGCAAAACAATCAAATAAATCTATTGTAGAAATAACGTATGCGTATATTCAACACAACAATTATATGCATATTAAATTAAAAAACACTTTACACATCATTTTCTACTTATTGAGAATTCAAGAAGTTTTATTATGGTTCTTGAAACACACGAATGTTGCTTACACACACATACACACAGTTACGCGCATACTCAATTCCAAAGCATTTGCGTTATTAACCGATGCGAGAGCTAAACACGCTCGTGCGCGCGTAATTATTATATATATACGTTGTTTGTAACAGCTGCGAGACAATCATCTACTAATTATCACATTTCAGCTTTACAAATGAGAAAAGCATTCGTGCGAACGGCGATAGAGATCTCGTGAAAAGATCGGTGACTTCATTAGACGAGCTTGTGTTCGTTTATTTTTCTGTTTCAGATAATACCGCTCGGCATTGTAACCTTTTGCGTGGCGCTTTCCATTCCCGTTCTGTCCTACCATAGACTGTTTCTTGGCACGATTGACGTTCAGTAAGTAGCGAGTTCCGCGTGCACCGTATCGCGCGTTTTACCGTACGATGTAAAAATAATGCGTTTCACACACACATTTTCGCAAAACGAAGTCGCGCCAGCAAAGTCCTGGAACTCACAGACGGAAAATAGCGCTGTCCGTTTTCTATTTCCGTGTGAGCTACAATCTACAATTCTATGTATAAACGCCAATGTGTCTAAGGTCACTGTGTCTGCCAAGCTTCAACGGCCTTGGCACTGCACGGTTCGCGTTCTCGATCGCGAGAAAAACTTTTACTTGTGCCGTGTAACAGGCGATCGCGTTTTGCTTGTTAATAAACACGAGCAGCGATTTTATCGCGTGTTATACAAGAGAGCGTCGAGCTTGTGCACGGAAGATAATGACATTTTCGAATTTTCACCGTTTTCGCGAAAAACCCGAAGGCGCACGCGCGCGAGCCGCGAGAGACAACGCGTCAGAAAAAAAAAAAAACAAAAAAACCAAACCTATATTTTCGAGTAAACGAGAAAAATATTGTTTTTGTCATCTTTTCAGACTGACCAAGTATCAAAGATTCGAGATTCCGTCCAAGCCTAAATTCATCGATTTGCGAAACCCTCGAAATTTGAAGGTAAGAGATGTCTTCGCTTCAGAGCTATTAAATTACAAGGTGATGCAAAACATAATCGATAAAAAATTATCTGTTATAACGTCGAGATGTAATTTTTTGCAATTTAATCTATAAATTTTTTCGCGCGCCTACTTTATTATTAGTACTGCAAAATAAATTTACATTTCGAGTAATCGCAAAGTAAACATCGATATCTGATTTAAAGCCACTGATTCAATGCGCGCGCACACACACACACACACACAAAATTCTTGCAAACATAACATAATTAAGTAATATATCTTACATGTATTTTCACGCAAGCGAGAGCAATCCTGCGTGATAGGCGCGATGTCTTTTTTTTATCGTCCTTAACCTCTATTAATTATTTTTACAATTATATTGATTTATCGTGTTGCCTTGTCCACGTTCGTTTATATTTGGTGTCGTTAAATAATTCATGTTGCGGCTTCGTTTTGCCCGTGCGTCGCGCTTAAAAAACGTAATTAGACTTTGATGAGAGTCCTTTTTGTAGTCGTACGTATGTAGTCGTACAAAATGCCGATTGTTTTGCGATATCTCGTAAATTGATTGTTTTTATAGCGCGCCGCTATTTCGTCCTCTTCCGATAAAACACACAGTTTTGTATCTCGTTCTGTTCCGTTATAAGTGTCGTCAGTGTCATATTGTTGTCCTTATATGGTTCTCGATGCGAGATAAGACATCGCGCGCGGACACATTGTGCGCGCGTTGGATACATTCTTTCTCGGTCAGAAATCTCGTAAAGAGCAACAACCGATATCAGCCGCATCTCTCTAGACGGTGATGCTTGATGTCGCTCGTTTCGTTTCTCTCTCTCTCTCTCTCTCTTTCGTGGCGCATGTGACTCGAGAGATACGTAGGAAACTAAGAGAAACTACGGTCGTTCTGTTCTGTATATCTAACTGGAGATATAGCGCGCCGTGGCGATGCCTTTTCCCTCAGGATCCGGCGTAACGCGTCGTACATTCACCAGCGCGGCGTTACGTACGGCGGG
The DNA here is from genome assembly GCF_002006095.1 of Pseudomyrmex gracilis. NCBI lineage: Eukaryota > Metazoa > Arthropoda > Insecta > Hymenoptera > Formicidae > Pseudomyrmex > Pseudomyrmex gracilis. The sequence continues at coordinate 239,229 of NW_018020640.1, forward strand.
TTGGTGCGCGGGGGTGTAAGAGAGCACAAGGGGGAGTTGTAGACGGAGCGGTGGGGTACACCGCGCGTAACGGGACGAGAGGGTGGCGGAAGGTTGCGCGTTAGCCCGGTTCAGATATATCGCCGCGAGCAGCATGGTCGACATGGGGTCGCGAGGGGGTGTCGCGGGGGTATAAAGCGGGAGAGCAGGGAAGGTCCCGGGGCGCGCGAGGGAAAAGAGAAAGAGAAAGAGAGAGGGAGAATCGTGATGGTCGAAGCGAAACGAGCGAGTCGTCGTTCGGGTTGGGAGTGGCGCCGCGGAGGGATAAAGGGGCGCGAGGGAGGAGGAGGGCGACGCCGACGAGAAACACGCAGCTGGTGGATCAATACACCCCTCCGCGTTCTTCTCGTCGTGTGCGCTCCGCTCCGCTCGGTTCGGCTCGGCTCAGCACGGCGCTGCTGTCCGCTCGGTCGAGTCGGCTACCCCTTGTGGATCTCGGCCGTCCTTTGCCCTCCCGCACCGCTTGATCGGCCACGGCCGCGGAAAACGTCTCACGATGCCGCCGCCGCCGCCGCCGCCGCCGCCGGTTTTCTGTTTTCTCTTCTCCTTCTTCGCCGTGCTTTCTCCGACAGGGCGTCGTGATTATTAAACGCGTTTCTTTTCCCTCACTCTTTTCCCTCTTCTAACGGTCTAACGTATTTCTTCCACGGTAGACGCTTACTACCGCCGATATCGGAAAATTCCTGCAGACGATTTTTTTTACTAGATCTATGAAAAAATTCGAGAGACGAGAAGGGAGAGAGAAATGTTATCTCGCGATTCTCAATTTTTCTTCGCGATTCGTCTCTCGTAACATTTATTTCTTAACACCAGAAGAAATTTGTACTTCTCTGATATTTCGAAGTACTTCTCTACTGTTTGGTTGAGAAGAGGAGATCGATCAACGGGGGAACATCTGCCGCACGTTCGTTCACCTCAAATTACAAAAGCGAGACCATTTTGACGAGATATGAGATAATAAAGCTTTAAAGGACAAGAGTTTGAGTTGTCATTAGACTCGTCAAGATTCATTTATCATTGACGAAAACATTTGTATCAATCTTCCGAATTTCTCCGGATTTGTCGAGATACTTCTGAATGATGTTTGTTCAACGTTGTTCTTGCGATCTTCAAACGTCACTTTGTTTGCGCTGAATTCAATGCTGTTGACAAGATAATCTCGTGTAAATTTAATAAAATTCCTCGGTGTTTCAGGACGACGTGGTTACATCAAACGGCGCGAATTTGAGATATCGCCGCGTGACAATCGAAATTAAAAAACCGTTTGATGCGAATCAAGCGACCTATTGGATAATCAACTAAACTACCCTTGTCGTAGCTCGTCGATCGTTTAGTCCGACTACGTGGAAACAAAAATCTTTTTTCGGCAAATATATCGATTTTGCGATTTATACGTAACCGATGTAATTCGGTAATTTGATCGGCAAACGCACGTTTATCAAATTCACGAATGTCCACAAGCGCAACGGGAAGGGAAGCATCCTTCTCTCCCGATGACCTCGATCGTCTTACGCCTTTCAAACGAAGGACAGAACGTGCAGGTAAAAGCACAAACGAGGAAGACAAAAAACAGAAGAAGAGCAATATAGAGACAAAAGGGAACGCGAGAGAAAGACAGCACACACACACACACACACAAAAGTGAAGGAACGAGGGAGGGTGAGTTAACGGCGCTGAGAGACCCAGTGTGTAGTTTCAGTATTTTCAGTATCGCTAGATATGTCCCAGTACCTAGGTAGCAGTCTCCACGTCCGCCCCCAGCAACATCGAGGGGGTTGTACTCGCGCTCGCCCCTCTCGCGCTACTTCTTCCGCGCCCTTCCGCGAACCCCTCGGCGCTCCGTATCCCTCCCTTAACCCCCGTTGCACGTACACACACGCACACCCTCTCGTGGTGTTTCGCGCATGCGTGTAAACGGCGCACACAAACAAGGAATCATACCGAAGAGGGTTGAGTTTCCCTCACGGTGGGAGAGGCTCCAAGGTAGAAGAGCTCTCTCTCTCCCGGTGGGTAGGAAGAGGGTGCGGAGGCGCCGCCGCCACCGAGCGACGCAGTGCCGTCGGAACGCTCGACCGAATGATACGGCCTTCGCAAAGAGGGTATTTTTCGCCGGCCGCCATATCTCGCTTGGCAATCCTTTCGACGATAAAAGCAAGCGAGGAGCCAGAATCATCGGGGAAGAAAAAAGAGAGAGAGAGAGAGTATAAACCTTTTTCGCGGAAGGAAAGGAAGAACACTTACGTGCGATCGCAAACCCATCGGCCGGGGATATTGTCCTGTCACAGCAGTACGCCTTTTAAGAGTTACTGGTGTGATGGGACATTGTCCTCGTCCTGGTGGTCCACTTCGGATCATCGTCCTCGTCGTGCTCAAGATTTATTGAGAGAGAGTACAGAGATTGTGGAAAGTGTGTCTCGGGTCAAATTGGTGCCGCGCTCGTTAGACGATTCCTCGCGTTCGAAAGGAAGAATGAAAGAAGGTGAAAAGAGCAAGTGAGGGATGTTTTACGAAGAGGATGTTAGTCGTCGTGATGACGGCGGACTTCTGCGGACTTCGCGAACACAGGGGGTGGAAACGCCCGAACGCGAACGCCTCTCCTTGTGTACACAACGTCCTGAGGATTACGAAGAAAAAAAACATTGTCCTTTATGTAATATCGCTGGTCTCGCGATGGGGTTGCACACCGCGCTGACGAGGATACGAGAACGAGAATGGTTTACAATGATGTTTCCAGTCGATAAAGCAGCTTCCGAGAGGCGCGGCTGCCTCGCTACCGTGGTCGATTCGAAGACCCGTTCTCGTCGTCTTCCTCGATCATCGCCAGTTGTTTCTGTCTGTCTGTCTGTCTGTCTTTCTCTCTCTCTCTCTCTCTCTCTCTCTCTCTCTCTCTCTGTCTGTCTCTGTCTATTCCTCCCTCATTTCCTTCCTTCTTTCTTTTAAACGGGATAATGAAAATTTGTTGATTGAAGGGACAAGTGAGAAGTCATTTTTCGCGCAATCGGCCCATCTTAGCCGAGAGACTCGCCAGACACGAAAGAAACCCCAAACGTCCTGAAATGACGGAGGCGTTCCGTTATCTACGTTGTGTTGCCTATAACCCGCAAAATGGCCGTAGCGCGTTCACGGATATTCCTGCGCGTCGTCGTCGCCGCGCAGTGACCTCTTGTCCCGAGAAACAACACCGCGTGTGTCACTCGCATCGCAAACCCGAAAACGCGAATTATCACCAAACACGCTCGCGTGGCATGGCGTTTCGCCAATTTCTCCAATCGGAATCATCAATCACAATTCAGCGAAACGAGGGCCGACCCGATCGAATGTCAGAAGAAGGTCGCGAGTCGTAACATAGTTTCGTTGGAGGTCGGATGTGTCTGCTTACTCGGCGCCTTGTACAAAGATCGATATTTCAACAGACAGGCGATCCCCACGAGGAAGGACGTTTGTTCTAATTAGCTGGTGATTCACGTTTTTTTTACCGATCAAAGAAGAAGCAAGAGGAATTGATCGAAAAAAACACCGAAATTTTCACGGACGCGATGAACGATACTCCAGATTTATCGGACTCCATTTTCGGAGGTTATTACGTGACACTTCTACAGAGAGTGTGACACACTGTTACTTCTCGCACTGATTCTTCTTCCTTTGTGATCATTTCCGAAAACTCGTTGTTGCTAATTACAATGAGAAAAAGTGAACCCGTCGGACTTTAACTGGTGCATGATTATTTTATTTTTGGTTTTCTATTATATATCCAACAATATTAACCGTGCGCGATCATTTACTGAATAACGAAATCGGTCTTGTTTCCGTTTACGACTCGACACACGGAATTGGAGCGACAGCGTCGACACACGAAGGGGTGGCGGACACAACAGGGTCGATGAAATGGTTAACGCTAGTCCGAAGTCGATCGTATCTTTTTTGTCTCCTTTCCCTCGGTTACGCGTTATCATTTTCTCGTCGGACTTGTAATTTCTATCAGCAAAAGGGCTTTCACTAAAACACAGCCCCTGGGTGTTCCTTCCGTCTATAAAATTCTATTTAATCTCAAAGTGTTTCCGAGTCTCGCGTGACACACCGCCATAAAATCAAGCCGGGAATCTCATCAGACATTGTAAACAATGAGCCTTAGACACTGGGGTCTATCTAGTGAAACCCCGATGCAAAAGCGATCTAGCCTCGTCTCCAATCGATATGTCGACCGTTTAAAAATGGCTGTTCTTGTTCGTTCTCCGGGACAAAAAAAACCGAAAAAATAATGTTGTCGTCGCGCCAAAAATATCAGCGACGCCAATTCGGTTCATCAACTTTTCGACGCGGTCTGAACAGTTGTTCTTCGAATTGAAAAAAGCACATGTATCAAAATTATCGATCGCACACCTCGGTGAGTGTTGAGAGTTTTTTTATTCCGAATGGAAAAACTACTTGATTTAAAAGTGTCTTTAATCATAGTGGCCGTGCATATAGTTACAGAGCTTCTTCTCGTTTGTTCTGCTCAATCGAGCGAAAATTTCAAGCGACAACTTCTCGCAAGTTGTTCGACGAAACTTCGTCCAAAAGAAAGAGAGACAACTGTATTCCAAAATGTTGCTCTTTCCACAAAAAAAAAAAAAAAATCAATCACAACGTAATATTCTTCCACGATTGTCAATATTGTTTTGTACACTTCGTAAACTTATGATTTGAGAAATTTGTGCAAAAGTTCGCCGCCGGACGCATCTGCGCAACGTTCTTATTGTTTTTTGTTTTTTTTTTTTTTTATTCCAACAACATTCCCAAAGTGAAATATTCTCTACAACGATCGAAAGAATCGGAAGTAACGGAAAGTTCAAGTTGGTGTTGCGAAAAGAGTAATCGTTAGCGGAAGAAAAGATGAGTTAGTGGTGACAAAATTTTTCCAATGAAAGAGAAGCATTTCTCGCGGTTTCGGAGCTCTCGACGTCGGGAAGTATTCGCGTGAAAACGTGGGACCGGCACGTTTTATTTCTCCGCGTCTTTTGATTAGAAGTTAACGCGAACGAGTTAACGCGTCGCACGAAATTCCCGACAGTGTTGGGAGATGTCAGGTTGTAACGGTGCAAGCGTGATCGTACGCGGCGACTGTTTCAATTCGGCATCTGGCAACACCAATTCCCTTGATTCTCTCGTACGACGAGCAGCCCCGACAATTCCTCACGCCACGTCGTTGGAGTTGGATTTCGCACAGTTGGCAGTGGTGAGAGACACGGTGGTGGTTGTGCGCTCTCGTTGACACAAGTGGGGGACACGGACACAACGGGGAGAACCGATGGGTGTCGAGGGAGGGTTGGGTTTGATGTACAATCCCTGTCGGAGGTTAACTCGGGGCACTACCGCCAGACAGCAGCGCCGCTCCAGTCCACAGAGGAAACGGCCTGCGTGGAGCGATCCAGGAAACGGCTACGCTGCCTCTGGAGGAGAGTACATTGCGCCAAGCTGATTTGCGAACTGCGGGAACGCACAGCCAGATCGGTAAGAGAAGGGTGAAAACGACGCAAGAAAAGGGGGAGTATCTCGGTCTGGCTCCCGCAATTTGCGAATCAACCTGATACACGGTACATACACATCCGCTGAATAATTTCCCACGGAAGGGTCCTTGATTGTAAGCCGAAAAGGAAAAACAGAAGATATCGATGAGAAGAAGAAAAAACAGAAAAAGACCGGAGCTACGCAACGCGCTCGGTGGAGGCTGATAAAGAAATACAAGAGGGAGAAGAAAAGGATAAACTCCTCGCCGTGTTTAAATCCCCGTGAGAGTCTTTAGATAGAGAAATCTATATATAAATGTGTAGAATATAGAGTATAATATATCACTATCTGGCACAATCTATCGCAAATGTATAGTTTGTTAGAGTATTATTGTGTTAGATATATTCCGTTGTAAACATACCACTTGTCTGATCTTGTACGATTGTCAATAAATCTTGTCAATTGGATTTTTTTTATTGCTTACTGGACGCTTTTTTAACCGGTTCGCTCCAATTTCGTTTTTGATTACAATTGATTTCTTCTGCAAATTTAGATGTCGATGTTTGTCAAAATCCGTTTGTCGAATAAGTGAGAACTTAATCAGCCGTCAGAAAAATGTGTCTCACTTTGAATTAATCTCGATGATCTTTAATCAGTAAATAATTTTATAACGTTATTTTAATTGTGTAAAACCATAAAGATTCTAAAAAAAAGAAATATGTTTCTCGTCGTGCTTTTACATTACTACGATTAAACAAACAAAAACAGAAATTTATGTAAAAATACATATCTCGATATATAGTTGAAAATCTAAATATGTAAATTAATGCATGTTTTGCATGCTACAATCAGAATTGCAATTAGTGCACACATTCTGTAAATGTCAAACACCACCGTCTTTAAAAGCAACGCACCTTCCTCGGCGTCTCTCCCGCGTTTCATATTTCTTACATGCACATATTTTACTTTACTATTTTTTTTTTTTATTTGGTAGAAAACCATTTGAACGGAATTAATATATTTTATAAACAAAATGTCGCAAGAACGCGCAAAATTTAATAGTTACATCGAAGACAAACTGAGAAACAATACTTCAAAGTGAAGCGCAAAATAACTGCAATAGCAAGAAAAGCTCACACGTATATAAATCTCTTGTGACAATCAGCGCGTGAAAATATGTAGACGAATCTCTCGCACTTTTTTTCTTCACTAAACCTTTTTAAAGACGGTTTTTAGAGAGAACGACGAGAGGACTGGCGAAACGCGGAGGACTGCCAGACGCGTCTTAATTTATTTCAATGTGGACGATATTAGTTTTAATTAAAACGCACAATTAACGCGGAACACGTCGTCGGCTTGCGACACGCGACGCGCGAAGAGACAGACAAACGAGAGAGACAATTCGGTAAAGAGAACTCGGCTTTAAAAACTTTGAAGAAAAGTTGTCCAAGTAAAGAAGTTCATGGCGGGTGTAAATACTAATTGTGTGTATGTGTGCATTGCAATGCGAACTCGTTGGAAAGAATGTTTTCACATCGGTTTTGTACAATTTCATGTGTGTGCGCGCGCATTTTACACTTGTAAAACTGGGCTTGTTAAAATGTCTTGTAAAGTTTTCAAAATTTTTTATATAAATTTACGCGACAATGTATTATAAATCGCACACAAAACATAATTCTTTAACTCAAAAGAGAGATGTCAGATATCACGAGATTAATTTGAATTTGACAAAACATTTGAGTTTATCAGGCAGATCTTATGTTTTATTTTTAATTTTTTATATCGGAGAATTTTTCACACGCGTGTGTTACTTTAAGTTTGAACTAACATGGGGGAGAACTAATATAAAATTGTTCTATTTGTATTTCACTTTATTGTCAGAGAGGCGCGCGGTTATCTTTTTCTCTTTTCGCATACTTTTTTCTTAACGTAATTAAGAACAGTAACCGTCGAACTCATTCCGAAGAGTTTTCGCGCATCTTTCTCTCTTGAGTATATCTCTCTTCTCTCTTAAGTTTTGCCTTTCCTGCGGTTCGTGTATCTAGCACTCACGTTATTGGATCAATACGCGGGGTTCCAATTAATCCACGGGAGGTGTTCCCCTCGACAGATGGCTAACGGAAAACACTATAGCCTGCTGTACCGACCCTTCTCAAAACCGCACGCGCTACCACTATCGTTCATATGTGTGCAAAAAGAAAACACACATTCGCGATTTTCACATCCTTCAATTTAATTCACAATCTAATTGTGTTGACAATCCTATATCTTTCTTTGCTTATTATCCGCAAAATGTTTCCTCCAAAGTGTAATATTTATTCAATTTTCTCTGGGATATGGGGTTTTAACAGATTCTCAAACTAATTTAATTTACTCAACTGATTTATCTAAAGTTCACAAATTATATCTCATTTTAACACTTGCAAATCTTTATTACAACAACGTAAATATAATTATTGGCGCAATAAAATAAAAAAAATTAAAAAAACTAATAAAATTTCAAAACTAAAAAAAAAAAAAAGAGGAAAGGTCACTTCCGTTAAATAATACCGACCTACATTTGTCGGGAGATCGTGTATCCCGCAAAGGGATCGGTGAGCATCACGTGTCGCCACGTAGTAAATACGACCCGTGCTGGTGTGTTCACACACATCTATCTCTTCACGTTGTCTCGTCAACGTGGGCGTGGCAATGTTTGCATTTAATTAATCATCTTGGTGCGGCACAATACCGCGTAATTCTATCGATCCGCCGACCGTCGCGAAATCATTTATTATCCGGAATTATACGCCGACGGGCAGCAGTTCGCTACACGATATTTTTCGCAACGTGTCTCACACAACAATATCTCCACACGAATGAAATTTAATTAACCGTATGCGTAACGCACTCGAATACACGATTACAAAATTGATGTTTGAAGAATATAATTAATCAGAGTAATTACTGCGTTGTTGCAATACTTCTCAGTTGTCTATATATATACATATGTATTGATACTCGTGTAATGGAAATTTTACGATATTTGTTTAAGGACAGGAAGTTTATTAATAATTCGCGCAATAATTTTAATATAATTTCATTATTTCTTTACTCAATATTTTAATTATCTCTCATCATCTCGCAAATATATATTAACTGATTAAAGTCATTTTTGACACGTATTAATATAATTTTAGCACAGAAACTTCTTCTGTTTTACTCTCTTCTCTCTCCTTCTCCGCGCTCTTTAATTAATTATATGTTTTAAAACTTTGAACAAAACTGTATTATATAATTTATATTATCTCAGCAATCGATCTGCGTGGTAAAAGAAGAGAAATTCGTTGCGAACATTTGATAAATAAAAGTATATCTACGAAAAGAAAAAGAGAAAATCGGTAATGATTTTATCCGCGGTAGGTAAAGTACGGTCGGAGCGCTGTAACGTCCTACCTTGCCGACGCGTACTTCTTCCTATATTACCCACCGATAAACAACGAAGGATATACAACACAGTGTTGTTTCGATGATGCGCGCGCGATACAAAGGCTTTTGTGATATATATATAAAGGTTGCTTTCCGTTTTTTACTGTCAGTACTAAAAATCTATAGTTTACCGTAATATAAATTTTTAATTTTTAGTACTGGCAATGAATTTCGGAACGCAGTCAAAGAATATCAAGAATAAATTACAGCTATACAATAAATTAATAGTTACGTACACACACACACACATATTTCTATTAAATATATATTAATTAAAACCCAAATATATGAGAAACATACAGACGTAGTGAAAAATATATTTGCGAATTAGGAACTAACTAATATATGCAAGAGACAAACTGAATACAGTAGAATTAACGACACAATTATTCTCGAAATAGTTCTCGTTTAAGAAAAGGGTAATAACGGAACAAGTACAAATTTGTAATGCTACCAATCAAATACTTAGTTGACTATTTCGGTTATGTTATTTCGGTCAAAAAAAAGCATTACTCACCGATAAACTATCAGAGAGCATTATTGTTGAACAAGTATAAGATGCAATTCCATTAAGGTTTGATATTTATCACAACTGCGCGATAGTGTTTTCTTCACTACTCAAAACATACGTAAACTCTTTTACAGAATAAAATTATCGTGCTCATATATTTACATACAAAACTTTGTATAATCTCATGTCTCATTAAAAACAAAAAAAAAAAAGTATTTTTCTTCGTTGTAATACTTATCTTGCCAAAATATTTTATTAAAGAAAGATGTTTCTTTGTCATCTAAGAGTTTTCATCTTATTTTCTTATATCAGCGGCGCATCGCCGAAAACAAATATTTACGAAATTATAAAGATAAATGTATAAAAAAACAGGACAAAAGTCTCTTGAGTGTTTTAATTAGAAACTAATTTTGTATCTAAAATACATATCCAATACAGGTTGAGAGTGAGATTACGCAAATCGCTGAAACGGAGAACATGCGCGACACAGATTAACGAGGGTAGTACGTGATTCACTTTTCAGGCAGAAACAGTAAAACTCTCGAATTAATTAACGCGACCTGCTCGCAGGAGTGGTTAACATTCATGATCGACATGCTGCAATTTCGCTCTGTATTCAATCAGAGAGGATGTACGCGAAAAAATTTAAATCTCGTTTCTCCTTTTCTTTTTATATCGTGTGATTATTATCTGTTCTACAATCTAATGTTTATTTATTTAAAATTTATTTTGTTTTGTGTGACATCAGTAATTATAGAGTCTATAATAATCAAGTAAAATTACAGCAATTTTCTTACTAAAGAATATTTAAGTAAAAAAAAAAAAAAGAATTCTTGCGTATTATTAAATTCTTCTCGCACGTAGCTGGAATAGCAAAAATTGTTCTTGCGAAATGCTAAAACGAGTTAAGAATGAACAAACACTAAAACTCCTCTACCAACAAGCTACTCATTCATGTACAACAAAAGTGCACAACAATGTCCGCTCAACAATCCAATTTCCAACTTTTGCTATCTAATCTCAACTAAATGTTTAACGATTCTTCGAGATCAATTTATGTTTCTAATAGATTTGCTATAGGGAGAACTTGCTCTATATAAATGTTTGATCGCTAAAAGAAACGAGTCTTTCTAGCATCCCTACCGTCGTAAAAAAATCAACCTGAGAAACGACATTCGAAAAATTGGAACTGAGAGAGAAACAAAAAATATAACAGACAAGAACGAGTGTTGTTTGACAGCAAAAAAGTAAAGAGATAAAAAAAACGTTAAATCACTCGCGAGTGACGAGTTTTACTGAAAATAGACAAAAAGAGTGAAGGAGTCGGGAGAATATCGAGACAGCGCTACTGTGTACAGCGGAGTGTATTAGTTCTATGACAGAATCGGTAAAGAGAGCTACTGTTGACAAAGTCCAAAGATCTGCGAAACAGACAGACAGGTGTGCGGCAACGCAACTGCTATAATACATTCAACATAATTCAACTGTCAACAAATTGCTCGAGCCAATTGCTCTTTTCTCGTTTTTACTGACCTACTCGATGACACTCTGCGATCGGTCGATCGGCAAGGGTAGTGATATTTATGTCTCTCATCGTTTGTTCTCCTCGTCTTCCTCGCGCCGTTTCTCCGGATTACTTGTGGCGACATTCACATCGTTGCCGATTTCTTTAGCCGCCTCGCAATCTTCGACTCGATCGCGCGAGCGCGCAAAACACCACGCTCTCTCTCTCTCTCTCTCACACAATGAGGAAGGAAGAAGACTCTCTTTTTCTCTCTCCCGCTGTCTCTCTATGTGTCTGCTTAATCGTGGATCTCGTCAATCGTGTTCGCGACTTATCGCGCGGATCTACGGCCTCTCCCCTTCTCTCGATCGTGGATCCCGCGAGGGTCTTCTCAAATTATTCGGTGCGTGTCGAGAAGGGTTCAAACTTGGCAATTTTTTTCCGCCTGCCTGATCCTCTTTTTGTCATTAGGTGAAACAAGGTACGGAAGAGAAAAAGCGCGACCAAGAAAGGACGTGATAAGGTGCGAGGAAGAAGAAGCGCGCGCGCGTGTGTGTGTGTGTGTCAATCTCCTCGCATGAGTAGAAAAAAAATCTAGTCGCGCGCGAACACTTTTCACATGTCTTTTTCTCTGTTGTGTAATAGTTTTGTGCTTGTTTTGCCGGTTGAATCAGATTCGAACAAATGTAATTTACTGCGTGTATGTACATCGGATGCTGCAACTCACCGACTAATTGTTCTCGCATTTGCGACACATGAAATTTGCTCATTTTACGAGCGATTTTTCGATTCCTACAGGACAAATGTAACAAAAAACATCATAGAAACATGAGAGACAGTTTTATTTCGATGATATCCATGATTTTCGGTCTAAAAACGGTAAATTACGTTAATTTTCTGAACATTTACATAAGAGGGGGGAAGAATACAAAGTTCTATCGAGATGCTTCACATATCCTTTGTGTGTGTGTATGTATCTATAGATTGTAAATATAGATGTTTATAAAAGTTGCTAGGAAAACGTTACAGGGCTCGAAGGGATAATTATAGGATTAGGGGAAAAAAAAAAACTTATTGAACACTAACTTTTCTCCGAGATAAGAGTTACAGTTTTTCTACATAAAAACACTATAAAGTTAGCAGTGAATTGTTACGCAACTTTCTGCAGTCGGAATTCTAACCATGATCTTGGCAGATGTTTTCGTTAACAATTTTTTCTTTTTTCATTTTTATTATATATTTGTTTGTTGTAATGTTGTTTTGCAAATTGCTTTCCTAGCTAAAAAGAAAGCACAGAGAACAATCGAAGTAAATTATAAAACATAACATCACAATGAAATACGATTAAAAACTGATTTTGTCTGAGCTTAAAAAAAAAAAAAATGTATTTAAATTAAATCAATTTCCGAGTTTTCTAGCAAAACTAATTAAACGTCCTTGTCGGCCGCTAGCCATGCAAAAACAATTCCACAACAGAAGCTCAGAACAATTCTGACCGCAGAGAATTAAAACTTGCAACACACAGGATATCGATTTGCAAAATTCTATATGTATGTGTGTTCTTTGCGATTTTGTCACGTATTTGAATAAATTTCGGGTAAAATTTAGAAAACTTGCACTCGGTTTCCGTTTCTGCTTGTTTCTGCGGATAAAAGCGAAACCGATCGTCGTGAAATCGCGGTTTGGCGAATCGACGGGTCAGCGGTCGCGCGTCGCGTTGCTTAAGAACGATATAAAAATTCAAAAGTGCTACTTTTTATGATCTCAAGAAGCATTTCTCGAATTATCTTTGATTTCTCTCGCGATCTCGCCGACTCGACAATCGGGCAACGGGGCGGCAGCAACAGCAACAACAGCAGCCGTGGCCTTTGAAGCGAGCAACAGGGTCGATCGTTACGATCTAATTGCCCGGTTGCGAAGGAATTGATTCTCTCAAAGAGGATTTCTAAGAGTTAGCTTACTGTTAGACAAAGAGCGAATGTGAAAATTCACTTCCTTTGACAAATATGAAATTCCATTCTTCTCTCTCTCTCTCTCTTTCTCTCTCTCTCTTCCTCGAACTTCTCGATGAAGAGTTATCCTTCACGGAATCTGATAGGAAATCGACGAGCGATCGAACGACAGCACAAAGACGCACGTCGTCGCACGCGAAGTTAATAATATCGCAACACGGCTAACAAAGAGATGCGCGCGTGCCGTTATATTCTCTGCGCTTATACAGCGACGACGACGGACACTATAAATCCACTTTGGTAGTCATTAGAGAGTTATGGTCCTTCGTGCATTAACTCAGAAATAACGTTTGCAAAAGTCCAACGTGCCCGGAACCTACCGTCCGTGCGTTTTCCGTGCAGTTCGTGTCACTGGACATTGTAGACAAACTCGTTATCGAGACGCCAATTAAACATACGCGCGTATACACATCTTTTTTTTCTATGTGTGTACGTGTGTGTGCATAAATGTTTAGACAAATACGCGCGCGCGCACGCGCGCACACACACACACACACACACACAGCACAGTGCACAATGTGCTCTACGTATATGCGCGCCATTCGACCAGATCTAACGGTCCATAATCTAGGTCACTACAAGATGATTCTCATCACCGTTTATGTGTGCACAGTGTGTCCCAGATCCTATATATTATATACTACATGTAAATTTTCAATTTATATACATATAAAGTCGTTTGATAATCCGATCGAGAAACTGAAATTTTTAAGAGCGATTAAGAGAGAGGAGCAAACTAACTTCGTGACGCAACGTTTTTGTATAATCTGACTGTTCACAGAGAACGCGAGCAAACGGTTGAAAAATGAATTTTTTTTATCGCAAAAATAATGTTTGTCGTACCTCAATGAAATTCTACTTGAAAAAAAAAAAAAAGAAAAGAATGGCAGAATTAATTGCGAAGATACTCGGCGAAAAATTAAAAACTCAAGACGTTCAAAAAAAAGGAAGAACTGAGAAGTGGTTCTGGTCAGCTCTGGAATACCATATATATATATATACATGTATATATGTATACGTGTATTTGTAGATTTTTCTAGTTTACCAAAGCATTACCCTACTTCAGGGATTCGTAATAATGAGACCAAAAGAAAAAAAGGGAGAGCGAAAAAAGAAAAGAAGTTGAGCAAAAACCAAGACAGTGCACGTAGATATGCATATGTACTATATATATATATATATATATATCTACATAGGTATGCATATCTGTGTGAGAGCCAAAGAGATATAAGTCGCGACGAGTAGATAAGAAAACAGATGAAGAGAGAAAGGCAAAAGAGGAAGATAAAGAGAGGAAAAAGACGAGTGTGAAAGTGCGATCGATATTGGCGGTGAGAGCAACGAATCCTGATCGTGCCTATTGGATTAACTGTTGCGGAAAAATATGGCGCAAGTCGATGTGAAATCCGATTCGATGTATCGTCGATAATCTAACGAGATAAAGCACGTATCCTACTTTGCTCCGATCATTAATTAACGTATCTCGTATCATTGCAAATAATATTGTGATAAACGCAAAATCTCCAAGTTCACTGTATTAACCTCAGTGTGATATAAATAGACTACATCCTTCTTTTCATTCTTTTGTTTTTTTTTTTTTTTTACTTTTAAATGCATGAATAGAGTATTTATATGCGCATTTTATAACCTTTCCGACTGACGATGCGTAAATCACCGATTTCGCATAAGTAATTGTACAGTTTTGCAATCTTGTGTTTTGAGAGTTAATTAATTATTTAAATGATTATTTGATTATTTAATTCATTATTTAAAAACTCATGTTGTCTTTTATTTTCTCTCTCGTTTTCTTTCTTTCCGAAGTAAACGTTACTTTTCTTTCAACTCTTAAATTAATAAATTATTACCGCAAAATAATAAAAAAATAATAAGATAAAAAACTAAATTTCAAGTCAAATCTCGAGTTTTACTGATAAAATAGCTCAGCGGTAAAAAAAACGAAAAAAAAAAAAACAATTTTTCACACTCGGATTATTTGATCGATTCTAACAGTCGTAACTTAAAATGTGCACGTTGTCCAAATTACATCCGTTTAAATGATGCGTACGAATCACGCGGAACACGTGATGAAAACAGCCGGCGCAAATTAAAATATCGCGAAACTTGAAATCGCGACGGTCAAAGAGAGGTTACCGGAATATGATAATCAACCAACGCAATTTTAAGCTAAGAGCGAATTCGTTTGCATCTAATTGGTTCTACAACACGAGTCGTAACGGGAGGAGGAGGTTAGAGCAAGCGGCGAGAGCACGTGGCCTCACTCCTCGTGTCTCGCCGCGATAACGACGAAGAGACGCCCGTCGTGTTCTGCCTTTCTCTCTTTACCTGAAGGATCTTTCTCGCGAGTCGGGATTCTCTCTCTTGGAACAACTAGGAGGGAAACTCACGAGAGTTAATGCACCGCGTTCCAATGGTCACCGATGATCCGTCGCTCGTGGCCGCACCTGGTGGTCCACCAGCATGATCTTACCAGCAAGCCCGGCGATCGCAAATCGTACCTGCATCCTTGAAAAAAAAAGAGACAACAGGGATTCTCAGGTGAAAACCACTTCTCGGTGGTGTGTGTGCCTCGGTGTCTTCTAAGTAGTAGTAGTAGTAGTAGTAGTAATAGTAAGTAGTAGTAGTTAGTAGTAGTAATAGTAGTAGTAAGTAGTAGTAGTAGTAATAATAATAAGTGGAAGTAAGTAGTAGTAATAGTAGTAGTAGTAGTAGTAGCTGCCGCCGCCTTTGCTCTTTTCGTCGAGACGAGCGCTGTGTGGAAAGTTCTCGGAAAAACAATCGATGAATTCGACGAGTTTGTTAAGAGCTCTTTTTACGGCCAAGTTCGACGTTTATGTAAAATCACTCGAATAAAAAAAACTCCATAAGAGTCTGTCGCGGTAGAAATAGTCGATCTAAAATGCAGCGCGGAAGTGAATATTATAACAATGCAGCGACCGTCGAAAAGAGTGTGGCTCTATGTATGTAAAATATATAATATATATATATATATATATATACACACATGAAAAAATATATATATATATATAGAAAGAGAAAAGCGAGATGCTGATAAAGTGGCGGCGCTTTACTAGTGAACGAGTAATATAAACACATTGATTATACTAATCAACTACACAATATACGGCGCCGTATTTAACAGTTAAACGCGAAAACAATAGGCCCCAATGCAAGCGATATATTGTTCTCTATATATATTTCGCCGCACTACTAGACATATAAATGTGTACATGTGTGTGTATATATATATGTGTGTGTGTGTGAGTTTCGCCAATACTAGATTACCAAGAAGACTCGCAGATCAAAGTAAAACAGTTTCCAGCTACAAGCGATTATTCTACAACAGCGATCGACCATGGTGATTGACTTCGTTGTCATCGTGCCTCCATCGCTTTGACAGTCACACAAACTCTTGCTACTTTCTGTTAGGTCGGCTATCTCGTCAGACAAAGCTAACAAATCGTAACTAAACATTTACGATCTCGGCACGCATTGCAAACTAATCAGCGGTTCTACGTAAGAAGGAGAGTATTCGTCAAAATTACTATACTAATGACCCTATTTCGAGAACCCCGTCTCTTCTTGTCTTCTTCTGGCAATCGTTCAACTCAATATACATCTGTGTGTACGCGTGTGTCTGTGTGTGTGTGTACGTATGTGTATATGTACAGAGGTGCGTTGAAAATTGTGTGCAAAAAATTGTTACCTAGTTCAATCTACTACTCTAAACATCTATTATCCGATTAGAAACAATGTTAAAATAATGCATATGTTAAAAAATCCTTAAATTAAAAATTCAAATAGTAAAGTATATAAAGAGAAAGAGTACTCGTGGTGTGCGGAAAAACTGCATAGATTAATATAAAAGATCAAATATATATATATGTATATATATATATATATATATATATATGTTCGAGAACATATACTGCCAAACTATTTTCAATGTTGCGAGCCGTTGCGTACACATGTGCAACGTGTGTGTGTGTGTATGTGACACAGAGAAGCCAACGGATTCGATATCGTGTAATAAAATTGCACGGCGTCAACAACAACGGGTCACGATCAAATTGCGCCAAAAATCTCGCCCACGATCGGCCAGAAAACGCGTCCTACGCGGTGTTTCCTCCGTTGGTGGGAAAATCGGGGTCATCCGGGGAATTTTCCGGGGACTTCGAGGCTGTGTCGTCGGTGCAGGCACCGCCAAAGGTAAGCGCGGAGGCGAACAATGCACGTGGAGCGCGGCGAACCCACGCTCGCGCTGCCTACGCCGGCCAGTTATTCCCGCTGGCGTGGTCGAGAGTGTTGCGCGGGAAGGGGTTGTGCAAGACCGCACCACCGGCGGGCGAACCCCGGGTGGCGGGTCGATACTCCTCCAGGATCGAGGAAATTCCAGCTCGTGACTTGGCTAATCCTCCACCGTCACGACTGAACGGTCCTCCTGACCTCCCGGCGGCAGTGCCCGTCAAACATTAAAGAGCTCTCCCGATTAACCAACGCAAACGCCTCGATTTCGCGAGAATAATCGCTCCGGGATTGGGTTAATTCCAAAATCGTAAGAGCCAAACTTCGTTTTTGTCTTCGATTCTGTTCTTTCAAAGACAAGGTTGATGAAACAAACTTTTTTCAAGAAATCTCACTAAATTATTAAGCTTTTTTGACAATATATGATTTTAGAGAAACCTAGTTTAATTGAGAAAAAAAAACACAGAACGCACACGGTGAAGCCGTTATAAAAATTACATAAAAGCACGACAAGATGAAGTCTTAAGCAAATACCCACGCTAAACCTCTCTTTTATTGAACGTTAAATCGCCTTATCTGTAAAATTTCCAGGTGATAAAATTCTATGCACACTCAACGGCAAACGGCTATTTTCCAGTTATATCTTGGCTGATCTCGTAAACCTGCGAACGACGTAACAATGCCGCTTCAATTGTTTTATACAAAGAGCTGTTTTATTTGCTCTAACACTGAGATAAAAAATGATTTACGTACGGTAAAAGTTTTTTTTAATAATCAGCCTTGCAAAAATTAAAGCAGAATGCGCACAAAATAAATACATTTGTGGACGTTGACAGACTGTACTTTGAAATCACGAAAAGATTATTATTTTTTTTTTTTCGTAAACACATTCGATCGAGATAACCCAGTAAGTTTAGTTGGTGTCCTTTTTCTCTCCTTTTAGGCACGTGTTATTAATTCGAAATCTCGTTACCGCTAATTTGTAAGCTATCGTGATTCAATGAAATATTCAATTTAATAAAATGACCAAATATAATTAAATGCACATGTAATATAACATTTATAACTACTGCGGGCGGATATTCACCGAGATATTCACAATGTGATATTATAAACTCCGTGCGTCATTAACATACACAACGAGATTGACGTATCACATGTACATCAAGTTACACAACTCCCGTGTGACTCCTAATTCCTTTCGAGAACGGTTGATGCGTGAAATAAAAGCGCACATTCAAATTCGAAGAGAATATTCATATCTCGCTTCATCCCCGTAGCAATCCTTTCTTTCTCTCTATCTTTCTCTTTCTCTATCTCTCGCGTCGTTTGATCTTTACGATTTCAAACGTGACGTACACGAGGTCGGGATTGAGAACCACCTGCGGATCTGTCTGATTCCGAACCGCCACCGCTCGACCACCCTCCGGCAACCGCCTTCACCCTCTCTTCCCCTCCGCAACAAAACGTTTCCATTCCCCACCAAAGGCGTGCCACCTTCTAAGGAGAACGCAGATGCACACACAGACGTACGTACACACACACACACACACATACACTTAGAGGACGCACAATACACAGAGCTGTGAACGAATCGTCATGCAAAAGGGAACAGCGACTGTGTATTGCAGATCTGTAATACTCCTACCCCTTCTGAGAGAGAACAGTGGGCGAACTCAGTGGCTGTCTCCCTCTCCTCCTCTCCCGATTCGAACTACCGCCGCGTCGCCCGACGCCGCCTTTCCAACTACCCAACCCCTCTCTGACGAAGCCGACTTCCTGGTCAATAACCTCGACGGCGTGTACGCGACATAATCGTCAACGTTCGCGATCGGGATAAGTATGTCGTTCGGAAAATTCTTCCCCTTTTCCAACCACCTCCCCACCCGGTTCTTCTGATGGCGTCACTCCGAGAGCGAGATGATACTCGTTTCAAGCGAAACGAAACATCCGTAATATTGTACAACAGTTTCTTTATCCGAGAATTGTAAAATCGTTGATGATCTCGGTGAGAATAACATCTGGGAGATGTACGTACACACATCACACGTGTATCTCACACGTTACGGTTGTCAGTAAACGCGCGCGGAGATTACTTTCGTGTTTGTTTGTGACGCAAAAATCTGTGAGAGCGAGAGCGCGCGTCGTATTTTTATACTCGTTTCTCATATTTTTATCGCGCGACGTACAACTAAGGGCCCTTTCTCAAAACTTGGTAATACCGCCGCCGCTTGCACGGAGGAGATAATAAAAACATCTTTCCCGCAAAGTGAGCTCTCGCGAAAGTTTTGCGTTGTACACATCCGCGCGAACTTCTGTTATTTATGTCTGTCCTCTATTAATAATTATGGAATGTAAGTAGGAAGTTAATACGAAGTTGCCACACAACTTGCAACTTGCGCCTCCGAGAATTTTGCGCGAGATAAACGTCTCTCTCGGTTTTTTTTTAATTTTTTTCAACTACGACAACATATTTTCAACTCCAACAAAATATTGCAAAATTATTGTCTCAATTATCGCGCGCTTTGTGTGTGCACATAAATTCTCCTACGAGATATAAATTTACACGCGATTACAACACGCGCTACGATATATTTTGAAACAAGAGACTTGTTCGGTCTCGCAAAAAAAAAAAAATTCGCAATAACTTTAATCAATTTGTGATTGAAAATAATTTATTCGCAACATTTGTACGCGGACGGGATGTAAAACTTTGTTAATTAGAGAAGGATTATACAAGACAATAAATTCGACGAAATTTGCTTCAACAACCGGTGGTAAGGTGATGCCATCTGTGGCACTTGGCGCGAAACTCGTCTTAAAAATCATCCCCCTGAAGATCAATACGCGTAGACAGCGCGTATAGTATATATGCAAAATGCAATGTATAGCTTCTCTGTGCTCCGGCAAATCCGGCGCGAGTTAAACTTTCGGTGTAATTGACGGTATGCAGCGCGAAGAGAATATGTGTACATAGCTTATCTTCGTTAGTTATTAAATGAAACACCTCACCCCATCCTCCAAGTCGAACTTCCTCGATCGCTTCGCCAACCTCACGCGCCAGGAGTAATATTTGAATTATTACTCGTAAATAGTGCGCGAACTCCCGCGTTTTCCCGGGAGATTAAAAGTTGCCGAGTGCACGACGTTTATACCCGGCAACACACACCCGCGTCAGCGTGTCAAGTTTTTTAGTACGTCGCGCGAGTATTATAGAGCGACAAGAACTTATTGGTGGGAGTATAAGCGACCCGCAGCTGGGACGCGCACGAGCACCGAGTTACAGAGTACACTGTAAAGTCCCGTTATCTTGGCTTCGACGGAAGAGAAGGATATTAGATATTTAGTGCAAAGTCTCTATCGAAATCTGATCAGCCGATGTGGGACACACATACGAGCAACGTTTTGCCCAAGTGTGTGCGGCTTTTGTAGGATGAACAAATAAGAGGGAGAGGGAGGATGTAGGAGGCGAGACGGTTAACGTCGTCGCACACCGCCAATGTGTGCGCGCTTTGCACGATCAATTATAGAACGGCTGTAGATTTGAGCGTGCGACATTGTTTTATTGGTTTTTGAACCAAACAGAGAGCGAAAGAACAGATAGTCGCCTGTTGTACACTTTTGAGAACGCGCGGAACCGCCAATTCTCATAAATATTAATCAACGCGACTTCTAATCGCGAATACCCGACCGCGGTTTGCTCTGTCTCTTTCCAAATATAGAATTGCAACCTGCAGACAGCGAACTGATTAAATCTCAATTTAACTTTAACGAAAATTTATGGGAATAAGTCACAATAGAGAAAAATAAAAATAAAAATAAAAATAAAAAAAAAAAAAAAAAAAAACGGAGTCGCGCACGATTTTCGAACATTATGCGCGTGAATTTCCAAGACTTTAATTACGAGAAAACAGATTAAGTGCAAAGGCAAAATGGATTGTGCAATCAACGGAGGGGATCAATTAAAATCCGCTCTGAAACGTATGCTGATTTTTACAAAAACGTTTCGTTGATGTTACTCCGTTAATCATCCCCGCGATTTTGCTTCCTTTTTAAAACGGGAGAGAAAAAGAAAGCAAAAAAGAGAGAGAGAGAGAGAAAGATAAAATATTGTTTTATTTGTTAGACGTTTTGGAAAACGAGCGTTCTCCTTTCTCTCGTCTCTTCAAGAAACAGAGAGAAGAGAGATCCGATTGGATTGTAGAGGAAAAATATTTTCAGACGATCGCATTACTTCCGCGCGGAGGCGGAGGTGGAAACCATAGAAAAAGTCGCGGCGATCGAACGACCCGAAGAAGACCCGGGTGTGTATTAAGGTCGAACATTCGACTTTACTGGCAAAGGTTTCACAAAGGTTTCCGAGCGCTAATATCTCCTTTGTGGCTTCTAATGAAATAATTCGATTTCCACCGTGCCGCATCAAATCCATATTTGGCGACGTTACGCACGGCGCGTGCCTCTCTTTCTTTCTTTCTTTCTTTCTTTCTTTCTCTCTCTCTCTCTCTCTCGCCGCCTTTCTCATTTAAAAACTTGCAAAAAAAAAACCGCCTCGCGAAAGATACGCGCGCGGCCTTTCACCGGACGGACACGTTTTACGCAAATCTCCTCATCGTTGCCAATCTCATTACCGCTCGAGCAACGATTGTGTTTCCGATAGATTTCGTAAAACGATTGTCGTCACGCTTTCGCCCACACCGCAAAAATTTCAGTTGTTTTCGTGACAGAAGTAGGGCGGTAACGCTTTCGATTGCTTCGTTCCTCTTCATTTGGCACTATCAGCAAGAGTTCGGAACGAACCTCGCGGAATTAATTGGCGGGTCGACGGGAGAAAAACAGGCTTCCTTTCTCTCTCTCTCTCTCTCTTTATCTCTATCTTTTATTTTTTTTTTTTTGGTTCGTACGCGACACAGAAACCCTCGACTGTCATTATTTCGACAATAATAACGACAAGCCCTCTCGCGAAAACTTGAACGAGAGAGGAGGCTACAACGAATCCCGTTTAGGGAGGCTGACGCGCAGTCGGCGGCCATTGCTCCGGCACGAGGAAGCTTTTGTGCTTTTTGTCCTATCCCGAGTCCTTCCATTGCGCGCGCCATTCCCCTCGCGCGCACAAAAGAACTCAAGCGAATACGAAAAACGTCACGCAGCCACGTCGCTTTTCGAACCCGAAAAATCTCTTATCGATGTGACGTCAATGGCTTCGGGAGTCCGAGAGACTTGTCGACAGCACGATCGACGAGATAGGTGTAAGCGAGACGACGCAATTTTATTCGGGAGACGAAAAATAATAGAGAGAGAAAAAAAAAGTGTTGTTACTGTGTTTCCGACACAATGCCTCGCTTGAACTATCTCATCATCCGATTATCGGTGTATACGCGATAGTTATCGCGATTCAGTTCATGTCGAGAGAAAGAGAGAGAGAGAGAGACAGAGACAGAGAGATAGAAAACAGAGAGAACAATTTTTCTCGTTTGCGAGAACTATCCGGGACGATTAATGTCGCTGAGGTCTTCTCGTAATGACCCTCGTAACTATTGTCGCCCGTTGGCACACGAGACGCGGTTGGGATTTAATATTGACAGCCGCAGCAGCGAGGAAAGTTTATAGGTTGCAGGCGCAGTAGACGCTCGCGAGAGAGAGAGAGAGAGAGAGAGAGCACAGAGGGTTTGGGGGAAAGTACACAGGGTAAGCGGCTTATTGCGAGCGAACGTCGCCGGGATTTTCGGTAGCGGCACTTGCATGACAGTCACGTCGACTTTTGGATGATAATGCACCACCAACCACCGCCGCCCCATCCTCTCTCGCTGCTCTTTTCCGTCATTCATTAAGAAGTTCGCGTCACACATTTTATAAGACGAGAAAATTTTCGGGTTTCTCTCGAGAAACTTGACACGTTTCAAAAATAAAAGATCCACTGATAGAACGAACACGTAAAAATATAACATGATCGATGGCGGAGAAATTAATAAACGAGTATTTATAAAAGAACGAAGATTTCGAATTATCTCATCTCTCCGAAGATTTTATTATCCGAAACGAAAAGAATTACAAAATACAATTTCTCATTTCTTCTATGGCTCATCAATATTGTTGTGCGCATCTCTCTCTCTCTCTCTCTCTCTCTTTTTCTCTCTCTTGCTGCAGAATACTAATCAAAATATTATATGATCGTATTGTTAGAAAATATGTACACATCCTGTTGAACAATAAACGGATTATTATCGCGACGTTAATAAAATACAAAAAAAACGTGTGTGAAAATTTCTCTCTTGCGAAATTTCTAAAAATTCTCTTCTGTTCGTTTTCTAGCTGTTAGAATTCGCGAAAAAAGAACCGGCCATTCATCTGGACAATCGCTACCGACTAATGAGGCACGAACCAATGCTGGACGCCGACGGCAACGAAACTACCGAGCTCGCCGACCATCTTTAATCTCACGATCAAGAAAGACTGTGCGAAGAAATCGAGCGAAACGTTTTTCTAAACTCAAAATCATAGATTTCCATTCTGTGAAATGTGTTTCACACACATCGTGTATTTGACTAATATGTATAATAGGATTTGATTTGTTCAAAATCTTCAGCTCAATAAAATAAGATCCATTAACTGTGTCGTGTTGTGTTTAATTTGCGCACACATCGATTATTACTTCCAGAAGAAAGAGAACGTCAATCGAACGCGGATACCACGTGAATCTCGTCTCTTTGACTACCGCCTGGTTTGTTTATGAATCGATCCGTTCCTATCCAGTCGCTCATCCCCCCCCTCTCTCTCCACTTCGTTCAATCCCTCACGGAAGACACGATGCAAAAATACTGCACACCACTTCCCACCATGGACTACCGACCGTTTCGAGTTTAATCGGATAAAATGTCGCTTCGTGGATAACTGTGTGTGAATAATACCGCACGCAATGGTCATAATATTTATACTAGTGTTTAAAACTGACATATATTTGTTATGTATATATATACACATGTGCGTAAAGCAAAAAGAGTGCTTTACGTCCGTTTATTCTGGCAGCTGGATTCATCACATCCGCAACATCTCGTTTCATTATTACAAAGCATTATGTTTTAATAAATGTTCTCTCTTCTCGGCCAATTTTTATCAGACCGATTCTCTTTGAAAGATAATAACTTGTCGAAAAGCTCTGCAATTTACTGCCTTTCGTGTTCAAAAATTACTGATAAATCTCATTCTACTACTTTGCTTAATTACTGTTTAAAAATAATAATAATAATAATCTGCGTTTCATCTCTTGATCAAAAGAATTGCTACGTTGAATTATATTACAAGTATTGTAGACAACACGACCTACACGGAGAAAAAGTGTTTAAAGATCGAAAAAACTCTTCGCCATCTAAATAAAAAAAAAAAAAAAAAGTATGTATCTCGAACTCTTCGAGAATTTCTAAAAGTTGTGGAAAAAGCGTCGAAAATTGACTGCCTTCGATATGTTCATTCTGTGCTGGCGATGAGATTCAAATATAAAAAGAAGAAAAAAATGTTTAAAAGAGCCGAAACTTTTTATAAAACCCATCAGAAACTGTAAAACTCTTTGAGAACTATAATTTCATCATTGAAGCAGATGGTTTCCGAAAGTGTTGTGTCGAGCGAAGTTAGCAACTCATTTTTTATCTAGAAATTTTGTGGTTAAATCGCCGAAACTGTTAATAGCACTCAGAAGAAACTGCTAAGAACTGCGTGTGCAAATAGAACTTGTTTTGGAACTTTCATTTGTTTTTTTTTTTTTTTTTTTTTTTTTTTTTTTGAAAATGCTGCGCCAACTTCACACCAACAACTGCCACGTGGCCTGTGTATCAGGCCAGGTGGTGGTAGTTCGCTCAGATCCAGTTGCAGATCCCTTCCCCTGCTCTCCCTTCGTACACACCCTTAATACAGGGTCGGCGACACGCGACAGCTGTTGATCGTTACGCAGTAATACGCGAGAGACTGTGTCGCGAATTAGACAAACATCGCCAGGATCGTATCATATCGTTATTCGTATTATCGCGATCGCGTGATCGGGCATCAATTTTCAGCGTGTGCTCTCTTCCTTGGTTTTTAGCACGAGGAGGTTCTCTCGTTGGCGACGTACAAGCTAGAAAGCCGGAGGAGAGCACAGCCGATGTCGGCGCCATTCGGCATCATCATCATCATCATCATCATCATCGTTGCCGGCCGACACAAAGAGCCCATTCAACAACGTACAACGATCCTCTCTAGGGATTGCTAACCGGCAGACCGGCCGCCTGTGACTGGCCTGGCCTGTCTGCTGTACAGCACGGCCTTCGGCAGATGCGGCGCGACCCGCTCTGCTCGGAATGCATTTCCACGGAACTCGTTGCGTCGCTTTTTCTCTCAGATTGCACATCGCGAGTTTCAGCGAAATAAAGATTTTTATTTATTCGATACGGTTACGATATAAATGTATCGGCAATTCGATTTTCAATTTTCTTCAGTTGTCTCGCATAAAAATCTCGTTTATTTAAAATCCATAAAATTATTATAGATTTTATAGTTAATGACATTATTATAACAAAATCACATTTCTCTCTCTCGAGAGAGAGAGAGAAGCAACGAATGAGAGCGTCTTTCGAAAATAACTTTTGATGAAATTTGTGTTTCAGCAAAAGTAAAAAGGAAACAAGAGATTCTTCTAAAAACAACAAACAAAAAAACACGAGCAAAAAAGTAACTGATTTAACTGTGCAGATTTTTCCACAGCTTTCCAGTGCCGTTTCTGTGAACAAGCAGAATTGCGCGATCGCATTTGTGTGTATTGCGCAAATTACATTTCGCGCAGAAAATGATACGGTAATATATACTCTGGAAAAGAGAGTATCCCGTAACACATATCGCGTTATGCTATATCGAACAATTTTCCGTTAACTAGCTTTGCTTTAAGAGAAACCGATCAATCCGGCTTAATTATTCCGTTAAACTATCGCTCAATAATATCGTCGATCGATGCAAGTTTACACGCAGGATATGGAAATGCACAATTCCTGTTTTCACCGTGACGGAAAGCGCTCGCAATCGACTCGATTTTTCAGCGATTTCTTTCGAAGTCGTCGCCGGTATCGTCTGGCAGACACGATTAGGCACTTTCCGAAGCAGACCCCGGTACGTTCCTGCACCGGAAGAGACCAGTGCCAGCTGGTAAACGAAAAAGGTAAATACACGTAGTTCCTGCTCGGTGTCGAGAGATCGACAAACCTGCGTTATATATTTCAGAAATATTTGCGAGACATATTTCTGTCTCTTGTAAAAATGTTTTTTTCGACATCATAATATATTTTTCAACGTATTTTACATATATTCAAGACGTCTCTACTGATTTTTTCATAAATTTTTATATTTATCTTTTTTTTATATTTCATATCAGTTCGTTAAATTTTTTAATTTAAATGTATATATTAATCTTTTAAAGGACCGGCATTTTTTCGTTGAAATGTTGACTCTTTTTTTTAGCAAAAAATGTACGCATATATAGAACCTACATGTGCCGCAAAGTTGTTTGTTTCCGAGTTGTTTGTTGCTGGCCACTATGGTGGCCAGTGCAATCCTCTAAAGGTTAAACAGACATACAAAACAATTTTTATACACACCATTATTTCTTAATAATTCATTATTTACGCAAGCACAAATGACTCGCGTTGCATCATAATGACGTGTGTAATTATTCTCTTTTTCTCTCTCTCAGAAAGAAAGGCTTAGAAGAGAGAGAGAGAGAGAGAGGGAGAAAAGAAGAGAAAGAGAGAACGCGCAAAACGCGCCTCGGTACGGCGATAAATAAATCTATTTCGTATTCGTCATCTTTAAATAAAATGCATCTCGCATCCTGGCGCGCGCACGGAAAGAAGTTTTGCACGTATCCCCAACGCGGTGAGAGAGCAGCTGTTCCCGCACACCTGGCAGAGATTTTGGCCCCTGGGACCGCGAGCACGTCGGGCTGTTCGAAATTCCAGCGGGACCCGATCTGCGAAATTCTATATAAGCCTCGAGCTTTCAACGGCGAATCATGACGTCGTATGTAATAATGTTGTGTATTCACCTATGTTATTGCATTAAATGTACCGGCCTACACCCGTTGTTAACAAAGTTTCTGTCGCATTGTTGCCCGCATTTCGCAGTCGGTATGAACGGTGCGATCAATATAACTCGCATTAATATTCGCCAACGTCGTGTGATTTTTATATCGCTTGTAATATACAAAGAGTAAATTAAGCGTGATACTCCAATTTTTTTAAATAGAATAAAAGTTTATTTTCGCGCATTTTGATTTTTCATCAATTTGGAGAGATTTCGAAGTGTTAAAAATCGCTCGTTCTCACCGCAAAACGGTGACAAACGCGGAACGAAGAAGAGTTATTATTAAACACGATGCATAAATAACGTACAATCGATCTATACAACAAGTACATAATTCGGACGGTTAGTTTTCGGAGCATTCGCGCGAATTTAATCCGTATCGAGATGCATAATGTATTGTAATCGACAGAGAATAATATATCAGTGAGAAATCGAATTAGCGTTAATTTCGGAGAATATCAATTGACAAAGCGCAATTAGACGAATATTTTTCTTCAACGTTACGGATTACGGGATAAGAGATACTTCTTCTTCTTGCGTTTACGAAGTCCCGAAGGCTTGCTGGCTGCTACCAAATCGAGATCGTCGGGACCGAGAAACCACCCGCGGCAAAGAAACTTCTGAATAGTCGTCGTTCCGTGTTGGAGAAACGAGGCGCAATCTCATTGTTCCAGGTATCAGTTCCGAAGAAACGGCGAGGTCGGGAGAAACGAAGGCAGGGAACGCGGACGAAGAGATACTGAATAAACGAGGAATCGCCGAAGCAAGGACAGTCGCGTGGAGAATAGAGAGACGAAGAGAAAGAAATGAAAAGGAGTAAAGAAAGAGAAAGAGAAAGAAAGAGAGAGAGTGAGAGAGAGAGAGAGAGAGAAAGAGAGAGAAAGAGAAGCCGACGAGAAAGGAAGTAAATAAAGAAGCAGAAATCGAGCGAGGTGAAGGAATGCTCGACCTTGGCGTCTCGTTCGCGAGGACTATGGCATCTCAATGCTCAATGAGAAGCCAGATGAAATTAAGAGAGAGAGAGAGAGAGAGAGAGAGAGAGAGAGAGAGAGAGAAAGAAACAATGCGTTCATCGCAACGAATTGTTTATTGACATACTAGATTCTCGCGATCTCTACTGCAAACTTTCAAATTAATTCGATTTGAGAAAGTATATCTGTTTTTCTCTAAGTTATTTTCTCTGCTTCTTGTATTTCTTTTTCTTTTTCTCTCTTTCTTTCCTCCCCCCCCCTCTCTCTCTCTCTCTCTTTCCGAAGTTTATTTTATTTTAGATGCAGAAAGTGCAACGTGATATGTAAAGCGACAATAAATTACTTAAAAACTCAAAAGTTTTGGAAATTAAATACATCAAGCTCTTGGCATTTAAAAATGTGTAACTGACAAATTATAACTTATACATTTTTACGTCACATACACAATGTTCTCTCTGTTGTTAGTTAATTAAAATTTGCATCTCGGCTGAATCGGTAACGAAACGAGCAATATGTTTACAAATTTAATCAATTGTTTAGGCAATATGTGTGCATGTGTGCTTGCGCGCGCGGACTGCAAATATGATTTTAATAAAATCAAATGTTGACATTTGAGGCTCTTACAGCCATAGCGAAATCATGACGTCAGTAGCGGAAAAATAGATATCTAACATTCGTGCAGTTTATCCATATGTGTGTGTGTGTGTGTGCGCGCGCGCGCTAAAATACAAATAAAAAAAAAGTTCTTCCAAATACATAGACCGTGTATGATCGGTAAAACATATTCTTGATAATCGTCAAAAATTCTTTTTGTTGTTTCATTCATAAACTAGATAAATAATATCTGCAAATCTTGATCAATTGTCGTAAGAAGTTTATAGAAAAAAATTCTTTTTTTCGTAAATGAAAAAATTTCAAAAGCGTATATATTTTCTTTACCGGCGTAATACTTTAAATACGACTATAACGAATATTTGAGCAGCTTTAAAGACACGGAAGCTCGCGTCGAAGTTTACGCGATTTAACGTTTGTCGATACGAAATACACATATCGGTGCGCTTTTGAGCGTGAGAAGAGCGATCTCAAACGACAGGCGAAGTGTAACGAAATATAACAGAATGTAATACGAAGCGCGTTTACACGTGTGTGAATGTGTATGTGTGTATATGTGCACGTGTCTCGCTTTTAAAAACCGCCAGTATACGCATCGCTCCGCAAAACTAATCTCTCACAAGTGGACGCGCGAAAAACGCGTCGGCTCATAAATCATTCGGCATGTACGCGAAACGATATCGGTCCAAAACCGTGCTACAGGAGGAGGAGGTGGAAGAAGGAGGGAGAGGATGCTTCTCTTCACCCAATTCGCTCGTTAAAATGGCACACATTTTGCGAACAGGACAAATGCATCGCGTCAAAGCCGCGAGGAAAAAAAAGGAGCGAAAGAAGTCGCGGCCTAAAAACTGGCTTTCAACGGATGTAGTTCCGGCTTTTCTCGAAGAATACCAACTGCAATTCTCGCGCGTCTCCCTTTATAACTATATATACATATACATATATATATATATATATTTGTGTGTGTGTGTGTGTGTGTGTGTATGTATGTGTAGGTTCGCTGTTACAAATCAAAAATGGAGCTCGCTTACAGTCAGTTCAAAGACGCCATTGTCGTTGGTGATTTTGAGATCACGATTCAAAGAAAAAGCGACGAAGAAAGAAAAATAAATTTTACACAAAAATGTTCGTTTGCTGAATCTTTATCGACAACGCGACACTTTCGATCGATATCGAAACTTAAAAGTCAAAGTAATCAGAAGTGTAATAAAAAATCATGTTCTGATGTTGAAAAAAAACAATTTATATATTTTTTTTTTTTTTTTTTTTTTTTTTTTTTTCATAATCAAACACATAGTGAACTATTATGTTTTCTTCCTGTTGACCGAGAATACAATTTAGTCGTCGCGTGAGTTTTCGAATTGGCGAATGAGATAAAAATGATGGAAACGATGGCAAAATTGAACAACAATGCAGAAACGACGGGAAATTTTGCAGTACGAAACAGCATTTGTCACGTGATTGCATAATATCGATCGCACGAGAAGCTGCTGCGAGCACAAGATTGTGGCACGTAGTGTGTGCAGCTAGCTAGCTAGGCTACGCCAAAGCAGCACCAGCGAGTAACTCGATGCTCGGCAAAGGTGTACCCCCATCGAGTCACGTTTCCAAGTGGCATTACGCAAGTAGGCAACGTCGTCGCTATGACAGCTTTATATGATCGATAAAACAGATTCGATCAAATAAGCATTCGGACTATGCCGGTTCCCCGGGTGTTGCCGGGGACTTGATTCGATAGGTCGATTTTTAACCGCCCGAGGTCCGCGTTCAAGTGAAAATTTCCGTCTCTCGCGCGAGAAATTGCCGACGCCAGTCGACTAGAAGTGACAAGACAGAAAAAACTAAAGGCGTTCCGCTAAATAACGATAAATCTCTCGATCAAATCCATTAATCGATCACAGTGTGAGTCTCTCTGGAAGACGTCGCTCTGTGAAACAGAAAAAAAAAAAAAAAAAAAAAAAAAAGTAACGCAAGCGTTGACACAAGGTATAAGCTGAAACGGTTTTACGCTGCTTGTTATTATCGCTTACACGTGTAACTCTGCTAACTTTATTTCCCAATTATACGATAGTTTAATCTAAAATCCAAATTCAGAGACTATATTTGGCGAGAAGATGTTTATCGCTTCTCGCACACAATACGCACGTAATATATAATTTTCCTGTCTCTTCACATTTCCAGGCGCTTTGAAACAAGTGTGTTTCAACAACTTATTTCTCGGGAATAATACGCAAATAAATGACGATGTATTTCAACGAAATCTTTACATACGCAATATATAATAAAATGTTGGAATAAATATATTGCGTAAACCAAACTACTCCGTACGGTTTTCGTACGCAATCGTATTTTCTATACGTTGTTTATTAAAAGTTTTCGTTCACCATTTAATTGTTAATGAACGATAAGTAAATTTAGAATGCTTTCAACTCTAATTAGACGAGTGTCATGTGACTAAAATACAATTAGAGATTAACTACGTGATTGTAACGTTATACGTAACAGCGATTAAGCGAGACTGAATCTCGTGTGTCGATTATAGTTTAGCGTCCTTTATGTGGTACAGTAATCTCTCATACGCGCGTATCAGTTGTGAAAGCATTTACAACTGTCATATGCATTTAGGATTAATATTCAGAGTCAGCGGTTATTACAGTTCACAATTTCAATTTGTTTAATTTCACAAAAATAATATCAATATTACGCGAACGCGGCAAATTCGATATTCGTGTACTTTTGTAACTTCACATTTTTTATTTATCTCATGTATTGAGAGTAGAAAAACCCATTATTTTTAATTTACGCAAAAGTATTGCAAAGAGAGAGAGAGAGAGAGAGAGAGAGAAAGAGACACGAGCGAGATAAAAAAAAAACTCTAATCAATGCGAAGAAAATGGGAAGTTACGGAAGTGTGCACGGAAGAGAGCGGCGAGATTTCAGAAAATAAAAAAGATGTGGTGGAGAAAAAAAATTGCGGAAAGAGAAGCCCGACAATGATGCACATCCACTAAGGTTTGTGTCATTGGAAACCGACAAGATCGATTTCCCGCACTGTTTTTTATATTTTTTTTTCTTTTTTTTTTTTTTTATACTGCACGAACGAGATATCAAGAATAGACGGTATCGCGTGTCGAAAAGACTCCTCGAATGTCGCCGCACAAAAGTCAATGAGACGAGAGACGTCTTTTGTGCGCGATGACATGAAAACGGCGAAAATTTCGCCCCACACTCACACAATGGTAAAAATATACATACATATATCTGTATAAACCATATTGCGAGAAACTCGGACACGTATATATACGAAGCTGTGAAATGCAAAATATATCCATTTCACGACATTACGTGAAAAATCGCTAGTATCGCTGATTTTATTTTTATTATTTTTTTACATAACCAAATATCTATATCCGTATGTAAACCAAGTATTATTCAATTGTTTAAAAGAAACATTCTGCAATATACAACATCTGTTCGGTCTATCTTTCAAAATAATATTTTATATTTTTTAAATTTACAAAAATTGCATTTCCGTTAAAAATAATTTTGAAAAACAGACATGTTTATTTTTTTGTTTCATGAGCTAAAATGTTGGCCAGGCGACGATGTGTTTACGCAGAAACGAAGATTTAAGAATTATATATCCGATTTTTAATCGCGCGCGCTGGAACAGTAAGAATATCGCATAAAACCGAGTATAAACGTTTTACTGAACACGTACTTTGAATAATAAGCCAGGGTAATCATAATATTCCCGCAATTTCTAAAAAAACGCTTTTTCGGATTGTTGTCTGAGGTTTTTAAAATTTTTATTCGAGTTTCCAAACAAGATCAAAGTAACGTTACAACACCGAATATTAAAAACTCAAGTTTTCGGATATTGAATTTCAAAAATTCATCAAAAAAAAAGAAAATCTTAATTGACTGTTCTCGAAAAGAAAGTCACGTGTGTAAAGCAAACGACGGGCAATTTGAGAGAGAGAGGACGAAACTCTTGAAAAAAAACTGATTCTTCTCGCAGGTAGAAAAAAACTTCGAGTTTCTCACGTTTTCCGACGTGATTTCTCGAGGAATTCGTATCTGTACCTTTTCGTTAAATTATCGCGCTCAGGATTTTCAAACATTCTCGAACATTTTAGACACGGTGCGTCTTGTTTTGACGTCGCCATGACAACTCGATCTCACGAAAGACAAGAGAGAAGAGGAGAGAAAGGAAGAAGGTTACTAACCTAACTTCTCGCCTAACCCAACGTGATCGTGACAGCTCGTCGTCTCGTGTTCTCCTACTTCCTTTCACTGCCGCGATATCGCGTTGCCAAGACAACGAAGGAAGCTTTTAGCGAAAAGAAACGAAAAGAGAGAGAGAAAGGAAGAAAGAGCGTAATCATCGCTGCCCAACTCTCTTTTCTCTCTCTCTCTTTGTTTTTTTACATAGAGATCAACATGACGACTTGATTCACGTCGTTCGTGAATTGATTCAATTACAAGTCGCCCACAAGAGGCGGCTTGCCGATAAAGCATTGTCGAGGAAAATGAGCCGCTAGGCCACGTGTACTTTTTTCTCGCAATAAGATAAACATCGAAAAAAGCAAAAAACAAAAACCAAATGTATCGGCGAAATAGAAAAAAAAAAAAAAAAAAAAAAAACAAGCGACAGAGCAAGCATGGATCGAGTTTGGGGTTTTCGCGCACACACTAGTAGCTGTCATAAATACACTTCTGTTATATCAGATGGTTATTTTTTTAATAGAGAAAACATAATTGTTTTTAATTATAAACTAGAGTAAAGAGTAAACTATATAAAGCGCTGTGTGTTCGAAACACTTTACAGATCGAAAACGTTATATCCCGAAATAGTTATCGCGCTTTAAATATGACGTGACATCAAATAGTAACAGGAAAGTTCGCGCGGAGAGAAAGCGCCGTGTGTTCAATAACAAAACGTATTTACGACACGTCTGACACATACCTCTCCAAGAAAATACGGCTAGCGCGAAATACAGGGTTCAACGGATACACACAAAGCGACGATCGCAGCAGCTCCGATCTGTGAGTGTGACAGCGTAAGAAAAACAAACCGAAGGAAGGTCGAGACTTTCGAGGAAAGCGCAGGTCTGTCTGTCTGTCTGTCTGTCTGTCTCTCTCTCTCTCTCTTTCTTTCTCTCTTGTGTTTCGCGGATACCTCTAACAACTTTCGCGCTACAAAACGCGCTTTTTTTTTCGTGAACTCGCAAGACACGCGTCCGTCTCGAAAAATTATTTATCAAGCTGAACATTTACCTGTCATCTGACTCACACCGCCGGTCGTCGTTCTCGAGACAGCCGGCGGGGAGTGGCCATTGTTTCCGAACAAAACAGAAACTCGCTCCCGGCACGCGTGTGTTTTTGCAGACGATGTAAAAAAAAAAAAAATAAGAGAAAAAGAAATTTGTCGACAACCTCGTTTCCGAAAAATATAATTCTCGCGGAAAGCAACGCAACTTATAAAAAAAAAAATGCGACACTATCAGCACTTTTCGGAGCCGCTCGATTGACGGAGATTCGCGAGTGTGATCACTCGAAGAAGAAACCACGTCCGGGCTACCTGGGCACGTTGTTGCCGGTCGTTTTTTTGTTTTTGTTTTTTTTGTTTTTCGCGAAAAGAAATACGTATCGTCGTCGACGCGCGACTGTCACTGTTCGGCATCGTGCCTCGGAGATATCGGGAAAACGGCACGGCACACGCAAAAACACAAATGTGAAAGAACATCGTAGGCGGAATAATTCGCGCCGCACCGCCAATCGTCAACTCTTTTACCTTGCAAGTGTCCAGGATGTCCGAACGGTACGCGGATTAAAGAGAGAAGAAGGAGGCTTACCCTACTGCCGAGAAGGTAGTGTAAGGAAACATCTTCGTTCACTTTTCTAAGATGATTCTGACGTTTCCGCGTCTCTCCTTTTCTCCCTCGTTCTCCCACCCTCGCAGTCGTCGTCTCGCGAGAGGGCGATCGGCCGGAGAATAGGTACGGACACACAAGTTCAAGGTCGCGGCACAATGAAACAGGGTAGACGTCCGTGATGATGCGTGTGTGAAGCGACGGCGGTGGCGGTGGTGGCGGCGACGACAACGAGAAAACGTGCGAAAAATCAACAAGCCGGTTTCTCACCGATCCGCGTAGTATCGGCGAGAGAGACGCGCGAAACAAAGAACCACAAAGGACGCGGCGACTGCTACGTGCCGTGCGCGTGACGACGCACGCACAAAGAAGGGCGTTTGCGTTACTCGCTGCTAAACGCACCAACACGGAATCGGCGCACGCCGGCGGCGTCCGTTTTCGCCGAGAGTCGCGCGGAGTTTTAGGTTAGCGGCCGCCCGTGCGACCGGCTGAAGAGAATGGCAGAGGAACGAAACAACAGCGTTTCTCTCCCGATGCGCGGTCTCGCGTCTCTCCGCGACGGGCTCGCGCACTTCGAAAATGCGGCGGTTAGCAGCTGGTATATACGGCGCTCCCGACAGTCTACACTCGACGATGGTGGGGCACGAACTGAGGGGAGCAGAGGGGAAACGCGGACACGCCGGCTCAAGGGATAGCGCACGGGGGTGGGGATGGTGATAGAGGGGTAGGTTAGGTTGGACGCGCGAGAGGGTATACACACAGCGCGCCCTTACGCGAGCGCGGCAACTGCACGTACTACATTGCCAATTGGTTTTGTATGTATATGTTATGTGCGCGTTGTGTATATATCTGTTTGCGTGTGCGTGTGTATGCATGCGCATCGTGCAGACAGAATAGAATGTGTGCCGATATACCGTCGGTTTGCAGTTTCGCTGCTCTGCCCTTCGCTCCGGTAAAAGACTGGCGCACATAGCGTGCCGTACGCGCCCAAGAAGTTCGCCCCAGTGGTGCTCAGTCCGTCAAATTGTCACGAACTCGACGGTATTGTTCGGAAAATATATTCGGAACTTGATTGAGAAAATAACAGGTATCGAAGAGAACAAACAATAAGCCAAAACATTTGCAAAGTTTACGTTTTGCGAAATTCCCTCGCTAGAAATTCCATTGTCAACACTCTTGACAACCTTACCGCACATTTTATACATATATATATATTACTATAGAAAATATACTTAACACAGTTTTGCTGTTTAATTGTTCTTTACATAATTTAGTATCGCATCATATTCGCCTAAAATATAACTTTTTTTTGTAAAAATGTGAAATATAGCAAATGTTCCCGCGTAAAACCGTACATATATATATATATATATTTTATAATATTTGCTAATTAATAACAGGGTTCAATTAACTGAAACGACCACACCTGCCCTCTTCTCCCTTTCTCTGCTCGATTACACGGTAGAAAATTGATGGTTGATAAAATCTCCAATGCCGCTCCTATAGAGCATAATCAATTTTACAATATTGAATGTTTAATTAGGACGAGCAGGTCATATGTACATATATATATATGTGGAATAGTATCAGAATTATCGTAAAAAACTATTTGTTTTTACTTATTCAAAATTCTCTGCTTTATTCTGTAGCTAACAATAGCGCAACTCTCTGTGTGTAAATGACAGTAGCGACAACAACTGAGCGATCGTATTATTGTGCGGAAATATATAAGATGTATTGATAATTGCCGCACAGAACGTATCGTTTAGAAAGGCAACGTTTGTGCAGTTGACAATCGTCACGAGAAATTGCTCGAGAAGATTGCCGCCGCCTCGGTATTGTTGCAAATCTGGGGACATGCGCGTGAGACACAAAGGGACGTGGGCCCCCGCGATGAAGAAACCGCCGACTTGAAAACCACAAAGCGAAAGGTTGTTGTACGCACGCTTATCGGTTGCACAACTACTATTAGATGTATTACGCAAGAAGCACAAACAACCATAAAGTCTTTATAGTTTTTTTTTCTTTTTTTTTCTAAAGTAAAATATTTAATTACACGTTTCATTGTAGTCGAGAATTCACTTAATTAGTTTCTCGTTTGCGCTCCTCTCTTCCTTCGCACATTTTAAACGTGAAGATCACTTCGTCTATTAATTTATAGTTTGCACAGTCAGAAACCTTGAATTTTACAACACGTTCTACAAGAGCACACAAACTCAGTCGATCTTTAATCCCACTCCTCAACGCGGATTCTCCAATCGATTCTCTCATTAAATAACGACTAAATCAGCTTTGTCGGACCGAGAGAGAGCAAATAATCTCAAGAAACACTCGTTGCACTCTCTCGTCACGTTTCGGGAGATAAGAACAGTCGGAGAGCGCCGTAATCCTCGGCGCCGCTTTACCGAAAACGTAACTTCGTTCGCCGGGACGATTTTGCATAATTGAGAGCGAAAAGACGTAAACCGGGTGGGAGATGATGGCATGCGGTATGAACGTGTACGAAATGCGGAAAGTGTGCACGATAACAACAATGGCTTCATGCGCTTAGCATGAAGGCCCTTGTCTCGTTGCGGCACATACGACGTGTTGTATCTGTCGAGTGCCTGTTTTTCCGCGTCCGCACACGCAAACACACACACACACACTCCCACGTAACCGGTCTCGCGTCTTCTCGCTTTCGCGTAGTCTTTCTCTTCTCGAAAGAGTCTCATGGAATCGCCACGAATGCGCTACGAAACGTTTGCTCGACACACGGAGGGAAGGGAGGGCGCAGCAGGTCAGCGCTCGTTGGACTGTTTCCAAATCACCGGTCGGATATTAGAGAAGCATGCGGTTTTGCGCACATCGGATGACACCGGAAGTAAATGAGCCACCGAATTGGGTACGCGCGGAATCGGCGCCAGCGGAACGATCGGAGACACACTTTTTCCTCTCGTCACGGTAGTTTCCGTTGAAATATAACAGTGATTAAGATTCCGAGTTGTAAATTTTCCGTTTTGCATTAGCGCAACCAGTAAGTGTGAATATAGGTTCTATGATTATTTTTCGGCTGTAAATAGAAAGTGTCTTGGCGCCATTTGGCGAGACGCGTTTACATAATTACGCGCAATGACGAGACTTGTTTCTTTCTGCTGTGGATGTAATTTTCTTGTTACGAAGCAACATTTTGTCGACGCTGTGTTACAACAACCGTCATAAACATTCGTTTCCCCAATATGTGGTAAGAAAACTGCAACTCCAAGGCAAGTCTGACGTGAATAATCCCGTTTTTTGTGTGAAATAACATAATATATTGAAAAAAAAAAAAAAATGTTCATATATATAAAACAGCAAAAAAAAAAAAAAGAAAAAACAGAAAATCAAATACATTTCGAACGTTTGTTCCACGCGAATCTTCGAATGTGCGTATTCAGCCGCGAGGATCAAAGCGCTCGACTTCTCGTAATTTCATATCCGTGTCATTCGCGTCCTTGAGGAAGATTTTGTTAGACAAGAAGTGAAATTCACTTTACAACGACTAGGTTTCCTCCCGTATCAACTAACGGGGACTCGCGAGCACCGCTTGCGAGAGAGCAAACGATTTCCGCGCGAATCGCCATAGACAAAGAGCAGGAAACGCTACTGCTCTTCTCCGCGGCAGCCCCTCGCAGCCGCCCCGTGTAACACGACTCCACTCGAGATGAAGCAGACACCTGGGGTTTACCTCCGCGCGCGCACTCGTAGCGCTTCCACGCCGTTCGTGCCCGAACGGGGAAACGAGGTCCACCCGCCCCCACGACGACGTTGTAACGCTGGGGTGTCTGCTGTGCTTCTGCTTCCGTAAAGAACTTTCTTTCTCTCTCTCTCTCTCTCTCTCTCTCTCTCTCTCTCTCTCTCTCTTTCTCTCTCCTCTTGTTGCGAATTCCGAGTTCTGAGCTCCGACCGGGACGACGGAATCGCGCAATTTTATTACGTAAATTCAATTTGCATAGTGCGACCGACAGAAGCGAGCAGTGCTTCCCTTCTATGTTTTTCTCTCTCTTTCTCTCTCTCGTCACACTACATAACCGCATTTCTTTCTACCGAGAGATAACAGCTCGTCGAGCTAACGAACTATATTTAAATTGATTTTGCTCGAATGAGAAGAGAAAAAGAGAGAGAGAGAGAGAGAGAGGGAATGTGTGTGTGTGTGTGTGTATTGAATAGGATTCGCGTTACCGTTTGCGTAAAGTAGGAGTAAGTCGAAAAATGTTTCAAGAGAGAAGAAAATGACTTCGAAAATCCTCGCGCGACATATTTTCCTCTGACTCTCGTATTAGTCAAAATATTTACAGTTATTTACTCACCTTAATCACCGTTTTAATGTCGCGCGTGTATATACGCAGAATATATCAGACGCTCGCTCTCTCAGGCTTGTGAATTAATATTCCAGCTCTCGCGTGCATATATTCGTCGCTCTCGGCGCGCGCGCGCGTGAGCGGTATATATATATATATATATTTGGCAAGGATTGTGTGCGCTGTATTGTAGTCTCTCGCCCGGCGAAAACTCCATCGAGGTCGTTTCTGGGACGCGCGCATTACGAGTCTACAATGTTTTGATAAATATCTAGCGACGCGACCGGCGCGCGTGCGACGAAAGGCGACAATTGCCAAAGATATACACGAAGCTCGTGCCGCACCATGAATTGAGGCTAAATTAACTCGTAGTACACGAAAACGTTTAGTATTTTCCGGTGACACTCCGGTCGGCCGCTTCTCGGCCGATGGAAATAAAATTTCACTTTGGTTTTATGAAATTTTGCGAGAGTTAAAATTGCGCGTCCACGTGCGTTGCAACATTCGCTGTTCATGAATAATCGTATCGTTTCGTTTAATAACGGAGCAAAAATTGATTATTTGATAATTAATTTCGTTTACAACATGCACAAAAACAGCTTGCGTACCAATTAGAACGGACGATTATCGACAGAACAATGAGAGGCAAGTGATTTTATACACCATGTCGGAAGAATAAAAATTGACTAAAATTATTGTACGCGTTTGTGCAAGAACGAGCGAGCGAGTGGATTGGAGTGGTCGGGGAAAATGGGGAAGGGTATGGTGGTAGCGGCGAGGATTTAGTCGTCGAGTCGTTTAAATATCGCGGAAATTGAACCTATAAATTTCTGAGTGCCATAAATTGACCGACTTACCGCCCGTAAACGACGGGCGCTCTCTTTCATCTTCCGTCTACCTACCTACCTACCTACGTTTTCCACCTTCGAGAACACACAACTCGCGAGAGAGACGCTCGAGATACCGAAGGGCGAGAAATACGAAGCTCCGATATGTGACGGTAGGTATGTTCGGAGTATCATAGTAAAGAAACCGAATAAGAATCTTGTAAGTATCGCGAAGTAACGATTACGGTTTGCACACGCGCGTCGTGACAAATGTGTATGGAATATCGATACGCGCTTCGGTTCAGTTTTTTTTTTCTATCTCTCTCTCGTTTGACTTAAATCACGAAAATGTGCTATTAGTTTTAAATACGCGAGAATATGTTTTGAGACGCGCGCAATTCGGACGATTTGTCCGAAATTTAATATCCGGTTAAGAAAAAATATAATGTGACGGTTTGACGGATTTGACAAATGTTTCCAACTGCAACTTAACAAAATAGAAAACTGCGCTAAAGTGATAAATTATGCGAGAAAAAAAAATATGGATCGCGAAATAATAGTCTTGAGAAGCTTGTAAAATGTGATCGATAGCGAGATAACCGAGGAAGAGCAAGAAGAGACAAACGAGGGCATAAACTGGTCATGGTAAAAGAGCTTTTACTAAAGAGTGAAAAAAAAAAAAGAAGGAAGAGAGGCGGTTAAGTGCGACAATGTATTGAAGAAAAAATATACACGTAGAAGATGCGCTTCTGCCTCTCGCGGCAATAATGCGAAATGGCGGGCGCATATCTCGCGGAGCAATTATTTTTAAAATTTTTATTGTCCGCGTTGTGTGTTGTCATACTTTTAACCAAAGCACTTGCGAGAGGCAAACTCGACGGAAACTCATGAGCGGTTTGAGTTTTTTTTTTTTTTTTTTGAAATAGAAAAACAATAATACATTTATGTACGTTTACCTGGCGTGGCAAAAGTTGTAAACAAGTTTTTTAGACAACGATCTCTCTCTCTCGCGTTATTTTTTCGGTGTATCAAATTTGTATTTTGACTCGTTAGATTTTATTTACACAAACCATCTCGAACGACAACTACTCCGGAGCCGGATGTGATAATGATCTGTGACACCTCGCGATAGAACTAGGCCAAATTACTTGGCGTGAGTTCGACGCACACGCGAAGTCGCGTTGTAATTAATTTATGTAAACCGAAATTTATGTAAATCGTTTTA
Source organism: Pseudomyrmex gracilis (assembly GCF_002006095.1). NCBI lineage: Eukaryota > Metazoa > Arthropoda > Insecta > Hymenoptera > Formicidae > Pseudomyrmex > Pseudomyrmex gracilis. The sequence goes on from NW_018020640.1 coordinate 280,441, forward strand.
GCGACAGTGTGAAGAATGATGCGCACGTGAATACTTTATATTAAAACATTTTATTTTTGTGTTGGACAAGTGTTATCGACATTTTTTATAAATTTCCAACCAACAACTTGACGTGCGCGCATATATATTTTTATTATATCGCCTGACTTTCAAACCCTTAACAACGAAAATAAAAACACGCAACGATGGATTTTCAATAGCGAGTAGAAAAGAAAAAAGAAGCAAATGGCCACACACAACGCTTGCCTCGCAAGTAGTACAACATGCCTTGTGCCTGGCGTGCCAGCTGGTACACGTCGCGACGAGTTTCCCCTTAGAGAACAACTATCCGTAACATTCCACTTTCCACGATGTGCAAAACAATGAAAGAAACAAATACCTATGGCGCCGCGAACAAATAAGCAATTTACGTTTTAATGGAACACATTTTAAGCGATTGCAGTACAGATCGTGTGCACTGTCATAGCGATACGAATTGTTGCTTGAAACCGTGCGTGAATAGTATCAAAAAGAGTTCCAAAAAAAACATTTCAAAAACATTTAGAAATTAAATCAAGAAATGTAATCAACAAACTAGGTTGAAAAAGATTAAACGTTAAACTGAACTGATCGATGAACATGTTATCTTGACCGGTTTATTCTGGAACGCTTTCTAAAGTGTAAAATTATTATGTATGTTTGTATATGAAATAAATACGTATATAATAGAAAAAAGGAGAGAGAGATAAGAGATTTACAGACGATCCGTAGAAGATGTTGCGCACTGTGACAATTTGACTCAATCTTGTTAAAAGATATTAAAAATCGATAGATAAGAGGCGTAAGTAGGTGCGTGATAATTTGTTATTTTCGTTATATGTGTATATACATTACATATACATGTAATATTTACTGAACATCAAGAAGTTTCGAGCAGAAAATGTCACGTCTGTATTATTCGCGTCTAGAATTACATATCGCGGTTGCATCAGTTTTTGATATCCTGGTAGCGATATCACCGCATAAAATCGTTACCAAAAGAGCTGGTGGTAAACACGAACTTGCGTTCTGCTTGTGTCAAGCCCGATATTGTATCGACGTGAGGGATCCGAAAAGAAAAATTATATATATATATATATATTGTTGTAACATATACGCGGCGCGATAATTTAAGTAATTCTTTATCGTTTTTTCGAAAATCATTGGGTATTATTATACAACTTTTTCGCGTTTCAAAGATTTTTCCACGTAATTCTGTTAGCACAAAAGTTTTCTATTGAGAGACAAGTTTTGAAAATTAAGAAACGTACTCAGAGAAAAGTTGCTCAGAGAGAAGTTAAAATAAAATACAAAAAAGATAATCCTACTCAAAAAGATCTGATTTTGTACTCAACATCGAATCAAAGAGAGCTACACGAACTCTCCTATATACTGAGTGTCTAAAAAATTTTGACACAGCCGAAGTGTGAAGATAAATTGAGTCTCTATCTAAACAGAAGTTTATCACTTTGCAAAATTTGCAATATTTACTGAGTTATTAATTAATTGATTATAATGAGCACATGAGAAACGATGGTCCGAATTTTGCAAGTGTGATTTCCAGTTATTTTCTGCTCCAATTGACCGAATCTATTTTCAAACTTCAACTGTGTCAACAGTTTTTCAAACGCGTATTACTATTATTACTGCAAGTTACCGCGTAACTTACGTAAATTACGTTGAGATAATAAGACGAGGATTAGAAATATAAAACGCGCGGAACGACGTTTATCGGTAACGATTTTAAACGCGAGGATAATGCACAACAGATTGCGGCCGTGCGGTGTACCATGGCAAAGGCGCTACATTGGCCAAGGCAATTCTGCGACACCGGAAACTCTCATGGGTCGAGCCACTTCCACCGAAAACTCGTTTATACGACCCTGCTATGTGGTATGTAGGGCCATCGCTGTGGTTTCCCCGCCGGTGGTGACGTTGAGAATGTGCGACACAAGAGGCGATACACCCTCCTTCCGGACCGCCAAGATGGTCTCAAGAATTGTCCCTCGCGCACAGATTACGCCGTAAAAGTCATTTCCACGCAATTTGTCGAATCAAAATCGTACACACGCCGCACACCACGCGCGCGCACAGTGTCTCTCGGTAATATTATTTCACAAATATTACAAAATCGCATATTTATATTACCATATTTATATTTATATTAACAGCACAACACGGGCGCGCATTACGCGCACGTTATTATTGTTTTTATTTTAACGTGTAGTGTCAGTGAACACAACTCGTCATCGCGATGACAGCTAGTATATACCGTCTTACAAACCATATAATAGACATGTGACCTTAGTCACGTCCTATCAATCAATCCTAAAAACATCGAGATAAAAGTGCGCAACAATCAATATCGAGATAATCAATTCTGATTATTTTCACACGCTTTTTTCTGGTAGGAAAATATGCATATTCATATCCGTTTTTTTCGTTGTTCAACTGTTAGAAGTATCATGACTAAGTCACGTTTGTTCTTACAACGGATTTGTTTTCGTTGTAATTCTTGTCATCTCTCCGAATATACAGCGCGCTTACATAGCGACTTTATTTTTACGGTAATGAAACAAATTTCTTCGGAGAGTTGGGCAGAGAGAGAGGGAGAGAGAGAGAGAGAGAGGAGAGGGAGTAACCCATTTGGGCACCGGGATTTCTTGTTCCGGGATTTGCTTTTATGCTTTTGAGGGATTACGGAACGAGTGCATCGGCTGGTGTAAAATTGAAGATAATGGTACCGCGATGTGCAAATCATAGCCATGCATTGCGAGTTAATCTCGTCGGACTAATAGAATTTCTGACGAAGATCTTATGTACCGATTGAATGGAAATTGATCGAAAAATGGGACGCGCGTTTTATCCGATATTAAAATCTTTCAGATTCTTCCTCATGTAAAACGCTTTACGGGAAGTCTGCTTCGAAAATTTAAAATTCGAATATTTTCGTGATATAAATTTTGTACGATGAAAAATAAATATCCAGGACGACTGCGTTACACAAATATATATATATATACATGTAATCTACGAGCTTACGTCAATTGTTAGATAAAACTGAATTAAAAAAAAAAAACACAGGAATATGTAAAGAATAGAAAATAATCATATAAAGAAAAAAAAACGAAACAAAACATTTATTATGTCCGGTTAATACAATATAAAATTAAAATTAAAGTGAAATCATCAAAAAAAAGCGAATATTTCCACGATAGCAGCACAATTTTCCACGAGAGTGCATAAAATATTAAAACTCGTTTAGAAGTTACTCTCGAGCTGGAATTGTCAACTCTCATTAGATAAAAGCAAAAATACGAAACGAAGAAATATTATGCAGCAGCAGTAGCATCTCGGATGATGCAAAAAAATAGAAACGAATATTTGTTGCATTCCATCGATATATACGACATTCGTAATGAATTTATAACATATAAAAACGTGTCTAGCGAGCGAGAGAGAGAGAGAGAGAGAGAGAGAGAGAGAGAGAAAATAATACACAATATTTCACAAATTCATCAAATATTTAAACTCGTTTTTAGAAAGTTCTTCGCTAGAGTTGGAAGCGGTCGGAGCGCGATGCCGGCGTCCGAGATATCGCGATACACACGCTGCTCCTCTTCGAAATTTCCCTGTTTGCCTCCCTCTGCGAGCCAATGTGCGAATCGTTTCTGGAAAACTCGGCCACACACACACAGCAGATATTTCAATCTCCATCTCCGTCGGCACCGCTGTCGAGGCGTGAATTAATTCTGCGCGCGCGTCGGTCAGTAAAAATCCTCCGAATTCTTTGATCACCTACACGAGATGCCGCTGGCGTAATATCAATTTATGACGTACACGCGCCCGCTAACGTCGGGCTAATTGTAGACGCCACCCACTCTATCTCGTCGACCAATATACGTCGCGTGGGCGACCTCGACACCTGACGCGCGCATTCGCACTTCTGTCTAATTGTAAGTCGACGACGCAAACCAGAAAGGAACCGTCAACGCGCACACAGCTGTCAAGCGTGCGCAGTCATCTTCCTCAATGAACTGTCCGAAAATACGAGCACTATCTAGCAAACGCCACTTTCTCTCTATCCTCCTTTACTCCGATCTCTTCTCTCTTGCTCTCGCGCACAATGAAAATGAAGCACCCAGAACGTTATTTGTCATTTAACATCCTGTTACGTTCGTAACGAGGAAGCGGCCGAAATGGCAAATGTACAGACGCGTGAATAAACGCGTTCGCTGCAAAAACACGTCCGCAAATAGACCGATGCCTGAAGTCCGAGGGATATTTAAACGAGATAACGTCAACGACTCGAAATACATCGTGGGTGAGAGACACGTTTGTAAAATATGACGCAATAATATCGGGGACACGAAGTGGGTCTCAAAGTGTATCTTGCGCGTGTAATACACATGTATTTTTTTAGACATTCATCATCTATAAAAAAAAAAAAAAAAAAAATACGGATAATTAAAATATATTTCCCCACTTCCTTGCCTTCGTTTTTCATTTCGTGTCTTTCATTAACAACGTCCGGCTTTGATTATGTAATAATTGTACGGAATTTTTTGGTTGCGCGCATATTCGATTCATTATTGAATTCTTTTAATGCGAAAGATAGAAATGCGATATATATTAATATCACCGAACACACAAACGGTACTTATTTCCCCGATATAATCCTTTTCCGCGCTAATGCCGCTAATCGACATTCGAGCGATCAATGTGGCATTTAATCGCAGAATGATAAGCGGCACACAATGTGGCTTGTCACATCCTCCCGCATTATATAAATATCGCAGGCGCATATCTATCTACGTGAATTCTCGAATATTACAAATTTACGCAAACTCGCGCGGCCTCTCAACTATTTCGAGATTTTCAATCGCACACCCGCGAAGCCGGTTATTAAGGTCATGATATTTTTCATACACACACACACACGTATGTCTATAAATAATCAGAAGTCGCGCAGTAATCTAGAATTGTAGATTACGCTAGCTATTTTGAGAAAATTTCTGTACGCGCGCTATAAAGGTCTTGTGTACTGATTACTATTCTCCTTGTTCGCGCGCGCGCGCGCGCGATCTTCGACGCGAGCAGGGTTCGCAGGTCGGGAACAAAGAGCGCGGGCTGAAAGAAAGACCTAATCGCGAGTATACTTCCCTTTCGCATGGGGAGAAACGCGCGGAGAAGGGAGAAACGTGACGGAAAGGTCGGGAAAAGAAAGGGATTTTGCAAAAGGCGTGCGTGGCGCACGAGTTCTCATTTCAAGTCCGTGGGGTACGTTGAGCGAAGAGATTCGCCGAGTGTTCGCTTCTCTAAAGGAACTTTAATCAAAACCGGAAAATAGAAGAAACCTACTTTCCATCCCCCGTGTATCTCGTTGCTGGCGAGCTACTATCCCCCTCCCCCCCGTTTTGTCCGAGACGGACGATAATGCCGGCGTCTCTGACCTTCCGTGTGAGATATCCCGAAACGCGCGTATACAACAATGCCCGCCATTGTCTAGGCCACTTTATTGTGCCCCCGGACGACGTTCAAATATCATCACCCGGACTTCTCGGATGTGCTTGTGAACGAGTTCGCAACGCAACGTGTGCACAAAATGCTTGCCCCCCCCCTTAACGAGGATTAAAGGGAAATTAACGAGGAAACTTTAACAAGAGGAATTAAGTCAAGGTTGCGCGCGAAGAAAGCAAGCGGAATTTTATGTCATGATTAAAACAAGTAGATATAATGGGCTTCTCTCTCTCTACGCTTTGCGAAAGGCAAAAAATTTCAATTCCCAAGCTTAATCAGAGATGTATTTAATGACAAAGATTCAAGTTACAATGAACGATGATTGATGACGTCTATCAGCATTCTTGGCAACTTTCCGGAAACGGCTCCTCGGATATTATGAATTATCGGTGTAATAGGACTCATTTGGCGCGGACACTTTGTGATTTTCTCACGTTTCACTAAGTGAGAAAGACAGAAATAGAGAGAGAGAGAGAAAGAGAAAGAAAATATTCAAAATATTTAAATTAAAAATAGAAAACAAAGTGACTTCGTTGAAAACTGGCAGAAATATTTGAGAATATATCCAGTCGGCACAAAAATCCGTGAGATATCTTAAGAGATGTCTCCAAAAACGTCTAAATTGTTTTTAGCCATCTTTTAGATATCTTTCCGACGTTCTTCTGTGCGCTGTCTGGGATAATAATATAATATACATATCGAAGACTTCATTATCGATGCGCAAGTCCTTACAGCGTGTATCGTGCACTGTGTATAATACAATGATCGTATAAAAACAACTTAAGAGACAGAAAATACAGGTTTTATTATATACGCATTACCGACATGCAAATGTAAACATATAAGCTAATCTACAATTATAAAGCTGAGATAATTTTTCATGCACTGGAAATAATTATCGTATTTTTGACAATCGCGTTATTAACAATATTGTCAACTAAGCAATGATTTATAGCTTTCTATAAAGAAACAAAAAAAACAAAAAAAATGGAAAATCTTGACAGTTCGACAGTAAGCAATAAGATAGTTTTTCAATTAAATGTTACGTTAAACGAAGCGAATTTAAACAACAAAAAAGTTAATTCAATAACGAAAATTATTTTTCAAAATGTTCGTTTACGTGAAAGTCCGACTTCGCATTTCTTCGTCATTATCATACCGAATGTGATAAAAAAATGTTACATTTATCGCGCGTTATCAGAATAAAAATTCGATATTCACAAACTTACTTCCTTATGGATAGACGCAAAGTGTGATATTCGATAACCGTGGGACGCGACAATGATTAAACACGATTTCAGTTTGTCCGATATATATATATTAATAGAGACAATATCGATTTTGTCATAACGTTGGTTGAAATTATATAAGAAACACTTACCAATTCTCTAGTACACCGACGTTCGAGAAATTCGGAGGAAAACTCGCGGCCGCCATCGATAGCAGCAACTATAAATGCCCGCTGTGTGTGTTCCGTTAATTGTAGACTCTCTTCACAGCCCTAACACGTTTACTGAAACGAAAGGAAATAAAATATTCGTTGTTTGTTTTTAACGTCGCGTTTTTTTTTTCACAGATATTTTTACTCGGCGCTTGATGAAACTTTGTTTGTTGCATAATCGCACAATTCGCTCTCTTTCGAGAAATTTCGATATTAACAAATTTCTCTGAATTCAAACACATGTGTGATTGCGCGTTTAAAATACATAACCGTATGTGTGTGAGCGCACGTGTGAGTGTCGAATAAAAAACTGACGAGCAAAGTGGTGAATATATGCATTACATATACCTATAATTTTATCCGCGCGGAGAGCGATTAAAAATTTTTTAATTGCTATCGCGCACGATTTTGTCGTAATTGTGATCCGCTTCTCGGATGATACGAAGATTCAAAGAGCGTGACACACACACACACACACAACGGCACTGGCCATCTTTCTTAAAAAGTATCATCGCATCTGCTTTGCATACTACTCGTGCCTCTCGCACGTACATGCGGTATAACCATGTTTGCGAGGCGACACACAGCTACGCACGAAGTTGAACGCGCACACGGAAACTCGCACCTCAGCCCATCCTCATCCCCTTTCTCACATTACTATCTGCCGCTTTTCGGGCTTCGGTATCGGTAATGAACGATCTATTGTGCTGGTGGATGCTCTTTCAGGCAAGACGAAGAAGACGAGATAGAATAGAGAGAGAAAGAAATATGTATACAACCGGCTAAGAGTAGATAACGGAGGTTGAAGAGCGGAGATAGTAGACTGCGCGAGAGTGGCATAGAGGAGGTATGAAAACGGCACTCGTTAATGGATTCTCACTCCCCCGTGCTCTTTTACTCTCTTTCTTTCTTTTCTCAATATCTTCTCCCTCACTCTTTCTTTTTCCTTTCTCGCGTTCTTCGCTCTCTTCGCACTTGGGTTTTTTTCAATCTATATACCCACACGGCGACGCAAGAAGAGGTCGCTCGTTACAACGATGTAGATAGACATCCGGAAGTTCCGGTGCGATCACCGTGCAGTGTTTCCGAGATTTGTAACAATCGCAAGACAAACACACAGAACATTTCTCGATACGTCGTGTAATCCCGATGTTGCGATAGGGGAAATTATTTGACCGTCTGAACCGCCCCGTATAATAACGAGGGGATCATCCCTGCCGCGCGGAAATCTCGTTTAAGTTTCTCTCGTGATTTCCAAGAAGCAAGGGTTAACCTCTCGATTAATTAATCGGTTGTGCAAACGTATATATACATATATATATATATATATCTCGTCTCTTCACGTATTTTACACAAAAGGCGAAACGTAAAAGAAATATTTACTAAATTATATTAAAAAATAAATAAATAAATAAATGTAAAACACGTTATCTGTGTTAACTTGAAATACACCCTTGTAGGAATTGACGAACGGCCCAGTATTGTATCAATATCGGCAAACGAGGCTCGATATTGGTACGACAGTAGTAGCCAGTACTGGGCGAATATGCTTAATGATTAGATCGAGCCAACGCTGGCTCTTAAGCTCGGCACGATACTTACTTCCGAGATTGGTCAGATATGGATTTCAAGTATTGGCACAATGTTGCAATTTTATACTAACAAGACAATCTTAGCCAACACTGGCTAAATATTCTTAGTGGTCAGATAGGCCTAAGATCAGTAACTTATATGACGCCAACATTGTGGCGCCAATATGTTGATCGCAGGAATGATTTTCGATAAAATTAAAGTTTGAACATTGGCTCATCCGTGGTGCCAGTATCGGGCCAGTCGTTTCGCCGGTACATAAACGACTCTTGGCAAGACAACAGTTTCAATATTGGTCCTGTCTTCTTGCCAATACTGGCCCAATATCGGTCCTGTCTTCTTGCCAATACTGGCCCAATATCGGTCCTGTCTTCTTGCCAGTACTGGCCCAATATCGGCCCTGTCTTCTTGCCAGTACTGGCCCAATATCGGCCCTGTCTTCTTGCCAGTACTGGCCCAATATCGGCCCTGTCTTCTTGCCAGTACTGGCCCGATATCGGCCCTGTCTTCTTGCCAGTACTGGCCCGATATCGGCCCTGTCTTCTTGCCAGTACTGGCCCAATATCGGCCCTGTCTTCTTGCCAGTACTGGCCCAATATGTATGTCGAACACTGGTGAACAAACGGGCCAATATTGGGCTGTTATAAAATACAAAAATGGGACAATACTGGACCAATTGTCAATATCGAGTATCGGCTATAAAGGTTGGGCCATTGTTGGCCTAGTAGTATTACTGGAAGTCTGTCGGCAATTCCTACATGGGCAGCTAAGATATTTGATGAACGTTACCGGAGAAAGCTTGAACTTCTTTCTCGCAATTAAATTAAAAAAAAGTGCGCTCGCACAAATTCGCTGGATTTGAGTTTCCGGCGCACTCGACGCGACGACCATTCAACATGTCGAAGAGGACGGAAAGACGAGTTTTCGCTAATTAGCGAAAATATCCGATAGAGAAAGAGGGGGGAGAAAGAGAGAGAGAGAGAGAGAGACTCGCATCGTCAAGGCGGACGACGCGCGCAATCCGACGCGGATTAGAGAATACGACAAAATCCATTGTAGTCGATCGAGCGCTGCCATTGTCCGCCGCCATTGTTTGTGCGCTCGCACGGCCGTGATAAGGGGGCACGATTCCGCCGCTTCCCGCGAATGACAGCGCGCGACCGAGAGACAACGCTATTATTATCTCTCTTTCTCTCTTTCTCTATTTCTCTCTCTCTCTCTCTCTCTCTCTCTCTCTTTATCTCTCTGCAAACTGCTGACGGTGCGAGCTGCATCGGCGCCATTATTGTCATTATGAAATATTTTCAACAACATTTCGAAGATAATTGACAACAGAGAAAGTGGAAAGTGTCGTGTACTCGTTCGTGTAAATTTTACTGAATTGTTTCTTTCAAAACGAAAGAGAGAGACAGAGAGAGAGAGAGACTGAATTTCCCGGCAAATTACGAGAGTAATAACACACGAAATGTCTGCTACAACTACACACGAACGTATCTACACAAACGTATTTATATTTTCGCTTCGGTGACTTGTGCGGAGAGCGCGATATGTGTCGTGACGAATATTCATTATGTATGGCGGTAGTAACTGCGCAATCTCGCGCACGAGAATCCGTCGTTCTCCGCCAATGATGATCTCGCGTCCGCGTGATTATCCGCGTTTATCAACTTGCGCGATGTCGCTTGCTATTCGTTCCAAGTTCGAAACACACCGACGAACTCTCTTCCAACTGACAAAACGAAGGTACTGAATGGAACGCGCGAGAAACGCGCACGGGAGCAAGAACGATCTAATCAACATTGACGGAATCAAAGTGCCTTAATTAATGCAGCCTCGCTCTGCGCCGTATGTAGAGTAAAAAAACACATACATATATATATATATGTATATGTATCTTTGTGCATATATCCACTTCGAAGAATCCGTCAAATTCAATCGCGTTACAGTCCCGATTGAATTGTTGGGCGTCGATAGAGCGCGAACGCGAAATTCCACGAATAGAATATACTTTTGTTCGCGATTCGCACCAAGAATGCTTCTTCGACGATAACAGACTACGAATATAATTCGATTCTCGCGAACGCGTTGGATCAATGCGTGGACGTATTATCCGTTCGAAAATAGCGCATACATACCGCGTTCGCCGCCCGTTTTGCATGTGATCGATGTCCGCGGAAACGCGCGATACGCCGCACGCCCGTTTGCAAGCCGCGCCTGACTATAAACGGAAGACGGCGCGAAACTCGGCGGCCGGCGCGCGCGGCAACAGCCGCACCGTGTCTACTTTCTCTATCTGGTCTGACTAGGAAGTCGTAAATCCCCTTCGCCATTTGCCGACGCGGGAGCGCGTTTTATGCAGTGTGTATCCGCGCCGGCAATAAAAGCGAACGAATGCAATCGAATCGGTGCCAGGACACCGACGACGCGCGCTCTCTCGTAATCTCGCGTGTCTCGCCTCTTCGGCAACTTTTCGATACGATACGGATATAACGACACCGGTATATAAGAACACTACGGGGCGCGCGATAAAATCCCATAGGTCTTCTTCTTGTTCGCAGTCGGATATTTGGAAGTTTGAAATACACAATTCCGACAATACCCATGTAGGAATTGCCGACAGACTTCCAGTAATACTACTAGGCCAACAATGGCCCAACCTTTATAGCCGATACTCGATATTGACAATTGGTCCAGTATTGGCCCATTTTTGTATTTTATAACAGCCCAATATTGGCCCGTTTGTTCACCAGTGTTCGGCATTCATATTGGGCCAGTATTGGCAAGAAGACAGGACCAATATTGGCCCGTTTGTTCACCAGTGTTCGGCATTCATATTGGGCCAGTATTGGCAAGAAGACAGGACCGATATTGGGCCAGTACTGGCAAGAAGACAGGACCGATATTGGGCCAGTACTGGCAAGAAGACAGGACCGATATTGGGCCAGTACTGGCAAGAAGACAGGGCCGATATTGGGCCAGTACTGGCAAGAAGACAGGGCCGATATTGGGCCAGTACTGGCAAGAA
>NW_018020640.1:292614-311425 GCF_002006095.1 Pseudomyrmex gracilis
ATATTCGCCCAGTACTGGCTACTACTGTCGTACCAATATCGAGCCTCGTTTGCCGATATTGACCCAATACTGGGCCGTTCGTCAATTCCTACAAGGGTAATTTATCACATTTATTTTTGTGATTTATTGTATATCTCGCGTAGAAATAATAAGAATAATATACGCGAGCAAGGAAATAAAACTTCGGCGAAACGCATTAATGTGTACATTTTAAAGTTATAAGCAAAATTGTGTGTTCGAGTGTATATTATTTTTAAAAAATTCGCGCGCATGCACACGCTCAATCGTATGCCTGTAGAAAAATTCCGCGCACGTATTGCGACTGTAAATAACGATTCATGAGAACCGCTTCGCAATTTACAGGCGTTGCAAGTCTTTCGTTTCTTTCACAGCGAAAGATTTGCAACGACTGCGATGAGTTACTGACAAAAAAAAATTGATTTCATTTCCCGTGCGATTTCTATTTCCGGGATTTGTTGTCATTCAATTTTATGGAAAATTCCCATCGCGCACATTGAAATGCGCAAACGTTCAAGTGTGTGTGCGCTCCTGTCTTAAATTATGCCTGTCCATCGGGCGAAGGAGATCGATGTTCGCGGATATCGTTCATTGCGATTTAAATTGACGAGTATATATATATATATATATATATATATATATATATATATACTCGTCAATTTAATATATATATATATTTGGATTTAATCTTCTGCGCTGTGTTCGAAGCGAATGGAGTGCCACTGCGGAACCACCGCAGCGGCGATCCATCATCGGCATCGCAAAAGTCTACGACAAACCGTTCGACGCGTTCGGGATACTGTGCCAGAATCGTCGACGTCGTCGTCACGTGGGCGAACCAGAATGGGCACGGTTTCTCGTTGGTCATGGTCCATGTACAGCCGCGGCCCCGATTAAACATCGTCCGCAGTTAAGAGACACGCTCTCTCGCCTTTCCCCTTCTTTTGCTCCTCCTTCGGTTTCCAAATAAATTTATTTATTTCTGTACAACTTCTTGGCCAACGTAGATTTTCAGTTTCAGTTGTTTTTTTTTAAACCAAAACTAAAGAATATATATGTTCAACTTAAGAGTAATAATAATAGCATTTAAAACACTAGAGCTTGAAAAAGTAGCTAACGTTTTAAAATCTTAGAGAGTTTAAATGTCCAATATGCGATGTTGTATAAAACGAGTTACATATTGTGTATCGAACATACACACATTACAATTAATAATAATAATAAATTATTATTAATTATTAATATTTTGATTATATAATCGAGATACGTCAAAAGTAATTAGAAAATCATAATTTTGTACCTGTGAATAATTAATGGACAATAAAAAAAAAAGTTAAAATCGCGAACTAAGAGGATTTATTAACAAATTTGTAAATTGAAGGACTATTTATTGTTGAAATTTCGAAAGATGCAAAATTAATCATGCAATTTAAAGCTTAATCGGGGACATACGCGAGTTGAAAATTGCGTATATTTAATACGCGTAGCGCGCTTAAATTTGGAAAATTTTTGCAAAGCTGAGGAAAACTTTAATGGATTTTCCGGGTGCAGGCGATTTCGTCTACCGTTTTATCTTCGCAAATTGGGTTAGCTTTCTTGGCCAGTCGTGTTCCTCCACCTGTCGTCTTTGCGACGTTGTCGTAATGAGAAGCGGACGCGCGGCGCGCGACGAGAAGAAGATCGGAAGGGCAGAACAGCGGCGAATCTTTAATCCAGTGGTCTCCGAACCAAAGTCCATTAAAGACGAGCGATTAAGATGGTTTAACGAGTGCTTAAATAAATGACGGGGAAAAGAAAAAGTGAACTCCCGCCCCGAGGACTGTCAACGTGATTTCCTGCCTCGTTAGTAATTGACGCGACGTTCCAAAGTGGAAAACTGAATCTTTCCACGAACGATCTTGACAATTCGGAGTATTGAGACTTTTTTCTTGATCTTCTCGCGAAACTTTGAGTTAACTTGGCGTTTAACGGAGTAATCCGCGGAGCAATAATCTTGATAAAAACATTAAGCGCCTTGTGTTTCTTCCGGGGATGAAAACAAAAAAAAAACAAAAACAAAAATGAGATATAAAGCTCAAAATAAGCGCACGAAAGATCTTCGCTAAAGTGAAAAACTTACAAAATGTTACAACACTTCGGTTTACACATGGCGGTACACAAAAGATAAATAAAAACTTGGCGAAAGCAACATCGCGTCGTCGCCATGAATTTTTCATCTCGATATAACTCGTATCATGCATCAAACAGTAGCTCTCTCAGCCTAAGCGCGGATAATGATTATTGAACGACTGTCGCTCCGCGGCACCGATCTCTATCGATCGCGCGTGCGCATACCTTCTCTCTTCCGGACTCGGTTGTGTATTCTCACATGAACGGATCGAGTTCTCCGTTTATGAATAGGTATGTACGTTTCTCGTTTCATCGGCATGAAGAAATTCGAGCGAATTTATTACGAATAAGCGTCGTAAAGCTATCTACGGTCTCTCGCGAGAGAAACGAGAGAGTCTCTCGGGAAAGAAAATACAACACCGAAATGCCGGACCGAGAGCTGGATCCGGCAGCTCCGCTGTTGAATGCGCGCCAAGCGTTTTGTCTGATGTACTTTTTTTCGACAAACTTTAAAAAAACAAAAAAAAAAACAAACAAACAAACGCAATCGATTCTCGTCGCCGACAATTGTCACATTAATTTAGTTTTCTTGCTGAACTATTGCTAATTTGCGACTTCATCGAATTCTTCTTTTTCAAAACGAGACGAAACTTTGTCTCGAGAAAGGAAACAAGAAGATGGAAATCGATGATGTAATATTGACACTTCGTAACCTCGTTTCAGTTACGTTCAATCTCTCGACAAAAAGATGTGAGGAGAGTAGAGGAGAAGAAAGGAGAGGGAAAGAGGAGGTTGTGCAAATGAGACGGAAAGAGGCGAGGAAGCTTGTTCCTCTTTCGAGAGCTGAGACGACAAAAATCGTCGTTGTGTAGACCATTGTCGGTATCCATTGCGGAACAATCGCGATAATGAGAAAGCTACGCAGTCGAAGACTGTATCGCTCTCCGCTCCCGCTCTCTTCTTTTTTTTTCTTTCTCACTCACTTCATTCTTTTTTTTTTTTTTTTTACTCGAACATCCACCTGCAAAAGCGCGAGGACACTCGCTCTCTTTCTCGCGTTCGGCTTTTGTTGTCCACGAACCGACTCCAACTTCCATCGAGCTCGTCATTGGAAACTGCAAAGAAACTATAACCATCGTATCACGCGCGCGCGCGCGTTTACCAAAAATCATAAAAATAATGCGGTATACGTATTTATAATCTGATAAATATTGTAAGTTATTAATCGGAGTTATCAAGTATTTTATTTTAGATTCTTCCAGTGATTTCTAATAGATTACAATTTATATTTATAGAAAACCAAAAATTGAGATAATGAATTGAGTTTTTCAAATGTCAAATTGATTAAATCCAACGATAAAATTGTATCTGACTGATCTATCTTTTCTGGTAGATGTTTGAATTTTTCCACTATTCTACTTTTCTACAAAAAACTTGGTACTATTATAGGAATGATTGACAGAATGATGCTTTTATCTTTCATCCTTTAATTTTGATTTAAAAGTTTACATTTTATAATTAACTTATTATCATCAAATAATGCTTTGAATTTAATTGTTAAAGAAATGAAAAATAAAGTTTTAGTCACAATAATAAGCTCAATTCATTTGTCGACGAAAATAACAAAATCAATGATTTCTCAGGATCTAACGTAAATTAATTTATCATCCCTTTCATTGACAATCTTGCTTACATATCATTTCTATCTTGATAAAAAAGAGAATTCTATTAATATATTTAGAAACTTCAATAAATTAATTAATTCATTAAATGTATTAAAAGATCTGACAAAACTTGATCAAGAATGTTACAAAATCAAATTTGAATGCGCCATTGTGAGAATATCTATGTTGATCAAGCAAAATAGAAGTTAAAAACTAAAATTATTGTGCACAAAAATCAGATCAATAGCTAGAAAAAAATAGAATTTTGACACTCGACATAATTTCTATCGGCAAGATACAAAAATTGTGAACTCTCAGAGTTTTTATTTTAAGAGATCGGTTTTTGTGTGAAATTTTTCGTGTTAGATTACAGGACAATTTTATTAATATTACGGACGCGATATATTGAGAAGTTAAAATCGCGTACTTCTCTTTATTAAAACAATATAAAGTTAAACATCAACCAATTTCTTAATGGGCTTCTTCGGTTTGAACTTTCACGCAATTTGTTGTCTGATGTTAAGTTGAGAGAAACATTATTTATAAGCAAGTTCTTTAAAGGTTGTATAGCAGTTTATTTTAAGAACTTTCGTTGTGAAGTGGTTTTTGATTGTCACTAATACTTTATTAATTTCTTTGACTAAGCATGTATTTATTTCTTTAATAATTTGATTGTTTGTTTTAATTTAATTAATATTTATTTTTGGAACTTAAACGACGACTTAAATTATACTTTGTGCACATAGTGCTCGCTGCTATCCACTTTTTAATTTACTTTTCCATTTTTTGGTAAGATTTTTTTTATTTTTTTTATGCAATATTTCTGTATTTTCGTGCAATTTTATTTTACCGGCAATTTTCTCTCTTTTTTAGTTAATCACTGAAGAAGATTCTAATAAAACAATCAAAACGTTTGATACGTATTAAAATATAAATTTATAATCACACAATTTGCACATTGGTTCACCTTGGCCCTTTTCCTTAAATAAATGTTTTTACATGTGCGTGCAAACCGTAATGCAGGCAAATTTAATCAAACGCACGCAAAAGAGCGACATGTGAAAGAGTTGATGTAGTTTTTACACACCGGTCACACGCAAGTAATTTATTACCAGATTTAAACGTAATCGTTTTGCCTATCAACAACGTCTAGAGTGATTTGTCGTTCCGCGCGACGAACCATAAACTTAGACATTCGATTCGGTTTTATGACATACGGGATAATGTCGATAATGGCGAAATCAGCGACAAATCACCTCTTTGGCTTGGTATACTACGGTATCTCGGCATAAGAGTCTCGACCTGCGGGTCGCCGGCCTTGCGCCGCACGTATAAATATATCTGGGGAAAACAAAATTGTACCGAGTTTCTCCGTTTTTTGCTCTTTTCATTTTGCAAGTCAGACTTTGCAAGATTTTCGTTTCTCGCGATGAAAAATCAAATGCGCGTGCAAAAACGCAGTTTGACGTGCAAAAAGACTAACACAAAAGACCCCACGTATGTAAAAAAATAATAGAATAAAACAGAACGTGCGAAATGACTTCTTCATTTTTTACAATTACTTAAACAAACGCAAAGCGTCGAGAATATTCTTCGAATAATAATTCGGTTAAACACGAGAAAAACACCCTTAATCACACCCTTAATCCTCATCAAGCTACCTGAGCCAACAACCCTCGTCTCGCTCGTAACGCCAAAATGAAGGACGAAGCTCTGACGTCTCTCGTGAAAACCCTCGTGGTAAAGTAAAGTAATGACGCGAACGAACGAACGTGACGATTTTAATTGCGTGTTCGCGTACGTACATTTGTTTTTCATGAAAGACAACGAATTTAACGATACATTTGAAGAAGTTAATCTCTCTCACACACACACGCGCGCGCACACACAAAGTTTGATTTCGAGACGACTCGAACATTTCTCTACCACTTTAAGAAATGCTTCTTCTTATCCCACTTGACATTCCGCCAGAAATATACGCTCTGTTCGTCGTCGCCGTAAACGCAACTATACCGAGCGAATATTGCGAGCGAGACGGAGCGCGATAAATCCGCCAAAACTCGTGACAATGCGCGATTTATTCCTTTGAATGTCGGGCATATTCGAACAATCGGATCAAAACTCGCATTGCACTCGATTGTATGTAAGTAATTTTATAAATAAGATACCGAACGAGAAAATTTGTACGTTTCAAAAAGTTGTGTCGAACTGCGCCGCGAGTCGCGGGAGAGTGAAAAGTTTTGTAAGATATATATATGTATATGTACATATATATACATATATATATACGTGTTTAGACAGTTCAGACAGAAAAGTGGAAATCTCTTCAAAACGTTAGTTTTGACAATGACAGCGGTAGGGATAAGAAAATGGCAGAGTGCAATAGTAGTACGTATCAAGAGAAACGAAGAAGAAGAACAGAGAAGAGAGTAGGAGAGAAAGTCTATGTCGGCGGATGGATACGGATTTAGACAACATCTGGTCCAGTCTGTTTCGCCGGTTCGGCGGGCAAAGCACCACCGATCGGATTCGAAATAACTATCATCTCGTCCTCATGTATCTCTTGCGCGATTCCGTCGGTCTGTGTACGTAATACACGCGCAAAATACCGATCCAATAAGACACGTCCGCTCCAATAAAGATGGTTCACGCGCGCTAGGGAGAGAACGAACACTCAGCTTTTCAAAGTAAAAGTCAACACGGTCGATATTTCCATATGAGCTCTTTTTTTTTTTTTTCAGGAGAAAAAAATACTTTTCCAAAATTTTTCTTCGCTCCGCACAGAAATGTGTTCCGTTGCGCGAAAATGTATCTCTCTCTTTCTCTCTCTCTCTCTCTCTCTCTCTCTGCTCTCTTCCCAAGATAAAACTGCGATTTCTTTTACATTCAAATTGATATGCATATTTATTTCGCGTCGAATACATTTCGGTTTTTCGCGAAATGCGAGACAGCGAATATCGCGCAAGTTTTTTGCGCGCTGCGATGATGAAAAAAAATTCATTTTTGTGAAAATCTATATACATATACATATATATATATATATGTATATGTGCGTGCGTGTTGCATTATACGTGTTATGTGCTTGATATACCCACATGGAGATACGATGTTGGGTCAACGCGATCGGTGGCGGACTCACGGAGCGTCGGGATGCATCAGCACAATTGGGGTTGCATCGAGGTTGCAATCTCTTTGTATGCGCTCTACATGCCGCATGCTTCCCCCTCGTGATCCTCAGTTATGCGGACCAGATATTCGTGATCGCCGTGCGCATTCCTGGGAAATCACACGTCTTTTATCCTTCTCGCGTATACCATGTTTTTTTTTTCCGCGTCGCGGTTTTATTCAATCGGCGCGAAAATACAAATTTACTGATCGTGTCGCACACGCGAATCTTACCATAGCCGTCCGAGGCACATGTGATGAAAAAAACAAAAAAGTCAACCAGTTCACATGGCGCAAGAAATGTCTGATCAAAAAGTTAATTTAGTCGTCGCTCGCTCGCGCATGATGCAATGCGCAATGAAATGACAGCAATTTCATGTCTGTGCATCGATATATGTGTGTATATATTGATATATGTACATATATACGTGTGTATGTGTATGTGTGTGTGTGTATCGGTCAACATTCCTATTAGCTGGGACCTGTCAGACGTTGAACTGTCAGATTTCTAATCCAATTTTGTATATGCAATTCGCGCGGTGTATAAATTTATTATCTCAAATATAGTGGAATAATTTCCACAAATTTAATTAACGCAATTAGCTATTAATGCTGTTCAAATTCGATTAACACAATCGTGGCGCACACGATTTAATGCATTATATGTGATCAATTAAATTTGAAACCGCGAGAAAGAAAATTCGAGTAACTTTTTAAGTGACAAAAATTTACAAGTAGAACAAGAATCATATATAAACATGTCAAGTCTTCCTCGATAACTTATTATATATATCTCAATATTTCCAATATCAGAGTTCTCGTTAAAAATTCAAGAGTTAAACGTATACATACAGGTCGCGATCCCTCAACAGTGTCGCGACTCGTGGCGTCGCGTCGCCTCGTCTCGCCTCGCGTCGCGTCTGCACAGCGGAACGTTTCGTGTGTGTGTGTGCGTCTACCTCACACAAATTATCGATTTTGGCTCACGCACATACACCGGGAATCTTCGATATCCCGGTTGGAAAAGGACGCGAGCATTTAGCCGGGATCCGCCGTCACGGCTCGCGGTCGGGATCGCCAATATATCGGAACGCCACGGGATTCTCTCGCGAATATACTATCGCGAGATTATTTTCGCCGGTATCGCAAAATACCGCGAAAAACGTTACGCGCGAGGAAATACGAGATATAATCGGAAATTCGCGAGAAAACAAAAAACAAAAAATTAAACATTTATCGACTCGAACGCAACAAAGCAACGCGCGATTTTGTTCATCCGACTTACTCTCTCTTCCATTTTGGCTCGATCGCGACACGAGGCAACGACGAGGACAACGACGACGATGACGACGACGATGACGACGACGACGAGGTAAAAAGGGGGAAATGAGAATCACGATGAGAGACGAACCTGTGAGGGTGCGCTCTCGGCTCGGTCGCTCTCGCGAGAGATAACGCGCGGCTCTTTGTCTTTATCGTATCGCGTGCGATAACAATATACGATGTGTCGCGGCGACACACGTTGCACCACCGCACACGCACGAGCGACACGATATTCGACTCGCGACTGAGTTTGACATCGCTGCCGTCGTCGTTGCCGACGTCGAGGGTGTCCCACGGAAAAGAGGAGAGCTCTACCCCCACCGAGGCTGCTCAGGCGCCACATGGAGCCGCGCTCACGGGGGTAGTGGGGACCTCTCTCTCTCTCTTTCTCTCGATACAGTATGTATAAAGCCTCGAGAGTGATATAACGTTACGTCAGTGCGCTTGCGCCCGGCGCTTGTGTTTGCTCACGTTTGTCGCTCGCCCGCCTCGCTCGCTCGCGTTTGCCGCAAAGTGGCAACCGGTGGCATCGGCCGCAGCGTCGCTGGATATTTATGTAGACGATGCATCGCGTCACGCTAATGGGCCCGGCCGCAAGCCGATACAGCTCGTGCGAACCGAGAGTCTTCCTATAATGCTGCCGCTCCGCGCTGTGTGTGTTGACGCGCACCCAGACGCCGCAACTACTTAACCCTTTATTTGGTAATGCAGCTTTCGAGCAACTCGAGCTTCTTATGCCCAACCTCCCGTCGTTGCCTGTCTACCGCCTTTACCGCCGCGGTCAAATTTTGATCAACTTTGCCGTTGAGTTACGAACTGTATCGCAAACGCGACACACACACAAAGGTTTAAAAGTCGAAGAAAGAAAATTGTCACCGAAGTTTTCAATTTAAAATAAAATTAAAAAATAAACTTGCACACTCCGGGAATCAATAAATAACGCGATGTTATTCTTCAATTAATTTTAGAATTTCTGTTGTAACGAAATTCAGTCCCGCAAAGAGGACGTAATTGCCAAGAGGAGCTTGAAGAAGCATTAAATTAAAATTAAGCGAAGTATCTATTTCTAGTTTTGCGTCTATTATCGTGTACACAAGCCGCCGCCTGTGTATCGCATATACCGCCGCGCGAGAGCGCGAGTATGACGTTACCGTACGGCGCGCGCTATATCGTATTAATAAATCAATGTGCGCGTGCATCGATTTGCGCCCTGTCTCCGTCTAGCCGATGCCAACAAGCAAATACGGGCGTTGTGCGGACGACTCATTTGTTACCGATGAAAGGAATGCGACTTGGGATTTGCGTAAAACGAGAGCGAGATAGACCACAGATAAAACGTTCGCGAAGATAAGCGCGCGATGCGAGTGCCAACACGTGAAGAACTTTAATAACGAGAGACGGGCTGGGTTGGCACACATGAAAGCGTCGTCTCACATCGTCGACATCATCGCGATTATTGCATAAATAATAGGAGAGCACGTGCGCGAGGCGCATTAACACTTCGGCTATCACGTCATTTCTGTGCGTGTATACTTACATAAAAAAAAAAACGTCCATATTTTTTCGCACGCGGAACTTGTGAGATTCAAGTGTAAATACAAGTTCTCCTGGACGCGCTCTCGGCGCCTTCGAATTTTTTTTTTTTTTTTAATAAGAAACGAAATACAATTTGTATTTTGCGCACAATTGTAGGCATATAGTTTTTTTTTTTTAATATCGTATTATAAAACAAACATAAATTATTATTTTTTATTTAAAGTTATTTTACGTGCAGATATATAATAGTATTTCGAATTCGTATGCGTCGTTTTTGCACGACGCGATGAAGCGAGCGCGAGAGAGAAATTGGATTCTTGATCATACAAACTCTCCATGATTCCCAAGGAAATGCGCGCGGAATTGCCACGGCGCACGTCCGTGGAGAAGCAGCTTGAGAATAAAACTGCAGCGATCACCGGCAAGAAATACATCGTCGAGAAAATTCATCCGTTTGTCTTCGTTCCACGGTACGTTGGCTCTCCTCTCGCGCAACGTCGAGCGCGCCAATAACATACCTACCCCCGACACGCTGGTGTCCGCATTCTAGATTACGTTGTTATCGCGATGCGTTTCGTCGTTGCAGCGCGCGATGTTGTACATTTCGACGGTGGCTTCTCGGTTCCCCGTTATCGGTCTTCCACTCAATAACACCGCGCGCGCTACCGTCGCGAATCATCGTGCGCGTATATACACATGTATACATGTATTTACGGCGCGCTACGCGAGTCCCGTCGAGTGTTAAAAAGGCTTATCTGTTGCGCGATGCACACACATATATATATATATATATGTATATATATATACGCACTTAACGATCATTCGTGTTTCGCGACAAAAAAAAAAAAAAAACGCGCGGCCTCGGAAAAATGTCGGTGTCGATGAACGACGGAACGAACACGATCGATGCGCGCAAACGCGACGTGCCCGCTTTACGCTCCATTACAGCTTCTTCCCCCCCCCTCTTTCCGTTCATGATGATATTGTCTTGACAGTTACCTATAGTAGAGTATATTGATTATTATATTTTAGTAATCCTCTAAACTGCTAATTGAGTAATTCCTCACCGCGCGTCACGTCGTGTCTCGAGAGAAGCATTTAAAAAAGTATTAATTGTTATTTGTTTTTTTCATTGATAATAAAGTAACTTTTATATTCTCCATTTTTTTTTTTTTTTTTATCAACTATTTTCAGACAAAAGTATGCGGCCTATTAAAAGAGAGACTCTCTCTTGTTAAATTTATATTAATTTTTAACAAAAACCAATTTTGCGTTAAATTGATCTCAACTTTTTGAAGTTTTTTAATTTACGCTATGCAGACCCCGTGGAAAAGCGAAAAACATTTTATTTTTATATCAATATTTCTTCTTGCATTCTCGTGTGGCAATGTATATCTCGTCACTCGTGGCAACGTATCGACACACGATATCATAGTTTGTTTGTTTGTTTGTTTTTTTTTTTTTTTTTTTTTTTTTTTTTTTTTTTTTTTTTTTTTTCCACAGAACATTTTTCGGACGATCTTCCGAGAGCGCGGGTGGTGCTATAAAGCTTGAATACTCTCTCTCTCTCCAGCTTGACGGCCGTGTCAAGTACCTACGAGGCGTGTACATAAGTTGCCGCGTTGTTGCAACAGGTGCACTCAATTTGTGACCCTTTGCGACCTGCTTTTATACGATACATATAACTCCTATATGACACTCGCCTCCCGTTAAGAACATTGAAGTAAAACCCCGTAAAAACACGTGAACTCTTATATTTTCAGAAAATCGCGCGGAGAACGAAATTTACGTCTCTGTTTTTCTCACACGTGACGAAACTACGAGTTGCGTCATTATATATACCTACTTTAAGTGTCATCGAAAAAAAGAGGGGAAAAAGCTCGCTGTTGTTATTACCAAACTCGTCGCAAAACGCGTTTATACGGACTTCGCGAACGGCGTTTCCAAATCTTCGCGAAGATGCGACGCGAGGGGCGAGGGGGAGATAACGGCGGAAGAGACGAGGGGGTGACCCCCGCCGAAATACCGCATACATCACGCATATTCTTACGTTCGCACGCGTGCCGGTAATTCCGTGATTCGGGGGCAGAAACCCGCCCAGGTATTGTTGCCGCGTTAATTTACGAGCCAATTAATTACCGCCATCGCTGAGATATTTCGTGGCCGTCGGCGGAACGCGCTCTATGCTCGCGCGCGAATGGGCAAGGGGGGATGATCCCTTTATACATATTCGCATCTAAATCTCTGTGATATTTTATTTTCGGATAATAAATATCGACGTCAATGGCTGGCTCGGAAAGAGATTCGAAAATTTGTTTTCGCGGACACACAGAAAACAACGGAAAGGAAGTCACTGTTTGTCACTCACTTGTAGTTTCGTTATTGCGCTCTCGGACAGGATCTCGGAGAGAGCGAACTGGTAAGAAAATCGCTCGGGACTAACTTTTATTAATTTCTTTCCTTCTGCAGTTTCTTTTTCGGGGTTTGTTTAATCCCCGTTGTTTCAATCCGAGTGTGTTTTCTCTTTAAACTTCCGTGTTTATTTTTGCGCGAGGGAAAAGCTGAAAGAATTTTCTCAGGTAAATCCTCATAAAGTTCGCTTCCGCGGAAAGCCAGAAAAAGAGAGGAAGATAAGCGCGCGGCAGAAAACTCTTCCTCGCGAAAAGATCGTCGAGGCGCAAATGTCACTCGCGCGCGCGCTCGCTCGCTGCGGACGTTATGGATGACACTGTCAGCGGCAGAAGGTCGACATGGTAGACAGGATAACGTGGCGTCAGTGTCCGAGGGTGCAGAGTGCAAGAGACAACGAATAATTCATCCCTTGTCCCGGTCTCGCCCAACTCCCTCTTTCCGACCCCGCCCTCCTCCTCTTCTCGTCTCGAAAAATGTGCTGCACACGCCGCTGCGGTGATGTCGGCCCGCCCGCGCGCATCGCGGCGTGTCCATCACGGCGTGCTGCGCATCGCGCGCGCCACCGTATTAAAGTACAATCAGCCGCAGCGATTCGCCGGAATTTTCATCAACCGTCACACAAGAACCACTTCCTCTTCCGCAGAAAAGGCGCGGAACCTGTACGCGCGTATTAATCGCCACGACCATTGTTGGTCAAAGATGATAAAAAAAAAAAAAAAAAACAGCGATCGAACAAATCGCACGTATCGCATTTTTCGAGAGAACGGTTAATTCGATTAAAAAATTCAAGTTGTTAAAACAGCAACTATATCGAGCGAGAAAACGCAAAATTGATTCGTAGATGTGTACGTACATAGAAAAGCGAAAGACCGGAAATATTAATTATTGATTCGCCAGACAAGATCATCGAATCCCGAGTAACCAAGTTTTAATGGCGCGAGAGGTGGGACGTGACTCGAATAGATATTTCAGGTACATTACTAACCGCTTGCGTACACTCGCCCCGTGTGTGTGTGTGTGTGTCTCTGTCTCTCTTTCTGAACGGATTAATTTCCGACAATGGCGCGGCCAAGCGCGTCAAAGTGAGCGAGCAGATAAGCGGAAGATAGCGATAACGGTCGCGCGCCGATAACGACGGACGGCGCATGATTATTAATCATGTGCAGGTTGCGCGTGCAACTGTCAGCGCCGCGTTAGGGTTCCCTATACGAACGGCGATCTGACTAATCGTTTCGCCATTACGGAATAATGTACTCGCGCGATGGTCCTTTTAATATCTCGCCCACTCACACACTCCCGGCCTTTCGTCCTCGCGTGTCAGGGGTCTCCTAATAGACGCGCGTACGTCATTTTGCGCGTCGCTGCCCTCGAGAATCGGTTCGTCTCGTTCTGCGGAAATACATGTCGCGCGGCTCTTTATACGCTCGTGACGAGCGCGTGAAAAATGAAAGCCGAAATTAGAAACAATTTAGCCATTTCGCGCGCGAGTTTCGAAATGTATGGAATAACATGCGAAGATGTGTGTGTGTGTGTGTGTGTGCAGGTTTTAGCGCAAAAATATGTTACCAGACAAAAAGAAAGGGAAAAAGCGAGAGAAGAGGAAAGAAATACAGAATCTCGCTCGTTTCCGGTAATGCGACAACGGGAACGACGACTAGATCCTCTAGACGGGATATTTCGTCGGCGGAGAAAGAGAGAGAATCCCCTCCGGTAAACCAACAGAATCCTTTCCCAAACACCCCTTGGCAGGAAATTCGTGCGCGTGTATGGTGTCTTTGGCCCTCCTTCCATACAGTGTCTGCCACTAATGTGGCAATAAACATGCATCTACATGAGGCACGGAGCCGTAAACTGCACTCCGTCTCGCACGCGTTTCGCCATTCCCGGGATACGAGACGAGTAAAACGCGAGCAAAACGACATGTGCGAAACGAAGTCCGTGACTTCGCGCCGTTCGAAAACCGACCTCCTAAACCTCGCACCTGTTATACTCGACATTTATTTATATCGCTAAAAAGAACAAAAAAAAAAAAATAATAATTAACAAAATGAGAAAAAAAAACTATATTTAACAGCCGGAAGAAACATTTGCTAAAGACAAAAAGAAAGTTTATCAATGAAGTTAAGACAAAAGTTTTGAAATGTGCAGAAATATAAGAGAAAAGAGAGAGAGAAAGAAAGAGAGAGAGAGAGAGAATCGTCGGCTATTGAATAAAATGGCAAAAAGTTTTGTGACGTAATGCATCCGTCAATAATGGGCGGCCGCTTTAATATAAAAAATTACTTTCGCGTAGATGTTTCTTTCGCGCGACGGATCTTGTCGGCGATGCCGCGTGCCGAGCATTTCAATCAGATTGCGAACAACTTGCAGAACGCGACGGCGCGATGAGCACGTCTCCGCCGCTCTTCTCGGAAATTACACGCGGACGCGCGGTTATTTTAAAAGATTGTCTCTTCCAGACTGACGTCTTTAATCTCGTGATGCGAGTTCTACTTGCAAGTAAGATCCCAAGTCTGTATCTTTTTCAACGACAAATATCGCAGTTGCAGATTGTGATTCGCGCGTTTATGAAATACCTATTTCGAGATTAAATCGCAGAGTTCTCAACAATAAACTTGGATAGGTAACTAATGTCCGAATAAATAGTGAACAATAAATATATGTGTGAACAAAAAATGTGCAATTGCATAATAAGAAATATTGTGATACGAGAACCACCGTCTTCACCTTGTCAAAAGATTGCCGCGAACTCTCTCTCTCTCTCTCGAAAAAAAAAAGAAATTAGTCGCTTGCGAATAACATTCGACGCGAACATGTCAAACAATATTTCTGACTGATATATATATTTCTGTCATCGTCCTCGCTACAGCGCAAAGTGAGTATTAAATAATGTTGTTACGTAATGCTTCGTCACATCTTTCAGTTTTGTTTACCATATGTCAATCTACCGCTGATTTGATCGTCAAATGAATTCTGAAATAGACTGTGAAATAGACTTTTTTACGCGCGAATTGTGATTTAAAAACAAATACATTTGCGGATGTACGATATATTTAACAGAAATAAAATTGATTATCTGAAACGTGAGATATTGAAACAGTCTCGAGTGCAGATCGCAAAGATGGAAAAAGTCTTGCGGATTAACGACCCGTTATCAACAGTATACGCGAAGTTATAAACGTTTGCCGCGGTCGATTTCGTTAATTTCACGTTAAGCGATAAACTGTCGTTATGTTTCCTCTTGCTTCTTTTTGCGACATGTCGTGCTCCGTTCCAAACGGAGGACTTCTCCCTCTCTCTCTCCTTCTCTCTCTTTCTGTCATCGGCGTCGTGTGGCGAGCCATAGCACTGCGTCCGACAAGCGTGTAATTCACCTAGCACGAAAAGTCATCGCGTTGGAAAAAAAGTCGTCGCGCGGTGAACGTTTCACGAGACTCGAAACGAAAGAAGAGGGAAGAACAACGGGAGAATTCTCGCTCGATTTCACGGGCATTATCAGAACGACAGAAAAATCGGTCCCGGTCGGATAAGGTCGTGCGTTTTCAGACGGAATATCTGTTTATGTCTTAAACGTTAACTCAAACGTGTGTCAATCGAAAGAGAGAAAAAGAGAGAATATCGAGGCCCGATATTTTATTCAAATCAAATAAAAGGTTGCGTTAAAATATATATTTTTTTAACAATATATCTGTATTTGAATTTGTTTGGATAAATCCGAGATAAAAATTTGCAAAAAAACAAAATCTTGCTACGACTCGCATAAGTGACATGTCAAACTGTGGTAGAATTCAAAACTCTCGGCGTCAAATTAAGGATCATTTCGTTGAAATAAACGAATGTGAAATTAAATGACAAAATTAACAAAAGTTCGTTTGAGCATTTATTTCGCGCAACGATGTTTACAAAAGGTTCGGCCGATAACGCGCTACCGATGACGGATCTGGCGAACGGCCAGGAACAACTCGATGGCGCGCGTGTGTCTCCGGTTGATATCGCTGACTAATCTTCGCATAACACTCGGTTTCCCTAATAGATGTTATTCGGGAGGAAAGGAAATTTATATTGGCCGGTTATCGAAATTAATCTAGCGAAAAGCTAGAGATCCGCGGCAAAGGGTCCGGCCGGGGAGCTTAATATAAAGTTGCAGAGCCTACCCGCCGCGGAAAAACGAGCACCTGCGGCTACGTCGGGAGAATATCCGTCGAGATGAAATTGGATGCATTTATGCCTCAGTTGCTGCGCCGCGATATTATGTAATTCCACGATAAAGAAAGAAAAAAAAATAAAACGTCGGCAACTCGAATAATGTCTCCAGTTTTTAGAAAATGACGTTTTTCTTTCGAACGAATGTCAATTTTTTTTTTACGTATAATTGTCAGTTCTGTCACAATCTACGTAACGGTATTTCCGATAACGGCACCGAGACGACATCCTTCCTAATGATTTTGATCATTATATTTCTGTGAAAAATCCGTCAGTTTTTAAGACGTACTTAATATACGCGGGGTACTTTAAGAAGGTACAATTATTATTCCGCACGATTCAATTCGTTTGAATATCCGGTTTATCCTCTCGAGCGGGTCGCGCGCCGCTCGCTTGTTAATTAAAGGAAACTTCTTTATTGAATTTTCGAAAAGTCGCGGATGCAAAATAATAAATTATCTTTTTGAAGAAGCACGCAAACTCGAATCTCTTCCCTAATATTTTTTAAACACGAACGAATACCGAAATGTTCTTAAATCAGCAAAAAAAAAAAACCAATCTCAATCCGCAACTCCCTCACGCGAAACTCGCAGCAAGATTCGACTCTCGAAGTAAGACGTTTGTTGCTACGAAAGAGAAATGGGTAAAAAGGTATTATTTCTCTCTGTTCGAAATATCTGCTGACCTGTATTCTTACTCGCGAAGTCAACCGCAAATTGGCTAGCGGCTTTTCGCATTTTTCCGTCAGCTTCCGATATCGGACTTCTCTCTCTCTTTCTCTTCTCTCACTTTTCTCGCAACACACATTCCATATCGTTGCGCCCTAACGATCACTTTTGACCCTGTGTCCAATATCCGCAGACGAGCGAAACGATACAAAACAAAAAGTAGGAGAAAACAGAAAAAAAAAAAAAAAAAAAAAAAAAAAAAAAAAAAAAAAAAAAAAAACACGACAAAAAGGACAGGCCTGTATCTGACGTTGCTCGCGCACGGCCGATCGAGTCGGATGACTCGAACGATTTAATGGATAACAGAAAATTATATCGCCGTTTTTTCCGGCCGCGTGGTTCATTGTTGCCAGAAGACCGAATTTTATCGGACGAATTGGACCCCCGTTCCGGTCGGGGACGGCACATCAAGGTGGATAAATAGATGCGCCGTTCTCTTTCTATCTCTCTCTCTCTTTCATACGTAGCGACGAACGCTTCGATTTCCGATATGGACCGCTTGACGTTCGCGACTCACTCGTTCACGTCCTCTCTCTCTCTCTCTTTTTCCCTGACGAGCTAATAAATATTTTTCGATTCTGGTATAATCTACTTACGCTTAACATCGTTTCAACCGCCTGCTACGGACAAAGCATCGCAAAACGGGTCGTTACGTCGTGTTTATTGCAAAACGCGCGCGCGTTTTCATTTGGTTTGTACAAACTTACACGCAAAGCGTGCACTGACGATTGAATTTGTCTTCCCGGCGAATGGAACAAAAACTAACGATTCTCGAATCTCGTCGCGGAATCGTCACGAAACACAAGAAAAAACGCCGCGAGAAATCGACGAAGTGTCCGAAACGTTTCTCTGACGCTTGTTCGCGAACAACGTATCTTGCGCAGCGACGAAAACCGTTTTTTTATTGTCTTTTTTCTCGAGTGAAAAGCTGTAGTATAAGTTCGACCAACCGACATTCGAATTGGAACTTTGCCAGGAACAAATAACCCGCGCGCGCGCGCGCGCGCGATAGCTTTGTAACGCGAGTGATTTTCGGTATTCGAGAACATTGTATTTGCCTCTTTCAGCCGCCCGCGGCCCTACACGAGAGAAGCAGCCCGAGCGAGCTTGTGCACAAGCTTCATCAGCTTTCGTACAAAGCTGATGCCAGAGCAGCATGCAAATTGCGTTCTCCCCTTTCCACCCGCGCGCGAATATCGCTCGTGAATAGCTTTTACGGTGCGCCGATAATCGAAACGATACTTCATTACGCAATAAGAAACAATTTAACGTTGCGTGCGCAAATCAATGCGCAGGTAAGCGTAGTTTTGATATCGCGGTCTGTCGTAGGTATAAGCGCGCTTATCTCATCGCGACGAGTAATTTCGTCGTTTTCTTCGTTCGAACTGATCGTTTTTTTATTAACAGAGAACGTATTCCATGTTTTTGTGCGAGCTATTTGTGTGACCCATACCTTAAGGAATTGCGACATTTTCAATCAATTTCACGGGGAGGATAACGTCTACACAGTAAAAAATTGTGCGTCAAAATGTAGAACTTTTCTTGTGTTACGACGTTTTGATTATTACTTCAATGTAAAATTAACATAATACTGATATGTTATTATTTTTTTAATCTTTTCACGTGTCAAATTTATGTTAACTTCACAAATTA